>NC_092240.1:32144584-32442084 GCF_036320965.1 Panulirus ornatus
TGGTTCACTTTCCCTCTTCTATAGGTATTACTTCGGTTTTTGCTTCCGAGCGCTGGCCGCTTGTGTGCTCCCACCACTAGCTAGAATACGCAATACTCGGCAAGCTGCTGCGTCACATGATTATTGTTTGGCCGTCGGCAACCCAGGGATGGGTTGTTTTGATAACTGTTTCTTTTCCTGCACCTCGAAGCTTTAGAACTCTCTACCTTCTCTTGCCTTTCCCAATGATTATTGTCTGGCACATTTTAAAAGACAGGTTTTTCACTTCCTCCAAACTTCATAGATACTTGCCCTTGTGTCTCCTTTTTCCCTTTCGTAAACCTCTCTGTGTTTCAGTTGAAGCCCTGCCTTTATGTGTACGTTTGTTCGTGACTGGAGCTTTCAATATACTAGTATATAAAAAACTTTTTAAGAACGAATCCTGTTTTTACCCAGGATCTCTTAGCAAAGGCTCCTACAACACAAGGCTACGCTGCTTCCAATAGCAGGGGAATACGGACTCCTGCGATGAGACTATATTCCCAGTGATACATCACTGTCGAAGGTGAATTTTTACTCGCGGTGGAATATCATGCAGTGGAACTTCGGTATATATATATATATATATATATATATATATATATATATATATATATATATATATATATATATATATATATTACTATGATACTTAATCGCCGTCTCCCGCGTTAGCGAGGTAGCGCAAGCAAACAGACAAGGAATGGCCCACCCCACCCATACACACAGGCATATACATAAACGCCCACCCACGTACACATATACAATTTAACGTATACATACATATACATACACAGACATACACATATATACAGTTGTACATATTCATATTTGCTGCCTCCATCCATTTCCGTTGCCACCCCCGTCACACACGAAATAGCATCCCCCACCTTCCCATCCAGCGAGGTAGCGCCAGAAAAAGACAAAAACGGCCACATTCGTTCACACTCAGTCTCTAGCTGTCTTGTGGTCTTTCTTCACATGTGTCATGGTGCCACCTCGCTGAAGCTGGGGTTGGTGTACTGTTTCCTGTAGGGCAGGGTGGTGCTGGGAATGGATAAAGGCAAGGAAATATGATTATATACATGTGTATTTATGTATATGTATCTATCTTTCTATCTATCTATCTATTTATCAATTTTTTTCATACATATTCGCCATTTCCCGCGTTAGCGAGGTAGCGTTAACAACAGAGGACTGAGTTTGTGTGTGTGTGTGTGTGTGTGTGTGTGTGTGTGTGTGTGTGTGTGTGTGTGTGTGTGTGTGTGAAGACGCTACCTCGCTAACGCGGGAAACGGAGATCGAGTATGATAAATGAATGATATATATATATATATATATATATATATATATATATATATATATATATATATATATATATATATATATATATATATAATTGTCTGTCTTGGACAATCAAATGTTTACCAGATGGCGTCCTAGCTACGTCTCTTCGTTGTATATCAACTGACTTATATTTCTCACTTGTGTCTCCCCTGATGATGTGATTATTACACGAAATTGCACTTGGGAACTTATCATGTTTCATTTTCCCCGTGGACTCATAGGACTATATATGCGGGAAATGGCGAATAGTATGAAAGAATATATATATATATATATATATATATATATATATATATATATATATATATATATATATATATATATATATATTTTTTTTTTTTCATACTATTCGCCATTTCCCGCGATAGCGAGGTATATATATATATATATATATATATATATATATATATATATATATATATATATATATATATATATATATATATATATATATATATATTTTTTTTTTTTAATTTTCCAAAAGAAGGAACAGAGAAGGGGGCCAGGTGAGGATTTTCCACAAAGGCCCAGTCCTCTGTTCTTAACGCTACCTCGCTAATGCGGGAAATGGCGGATAGTTTAAAAGAAAAAAAAGAAGAAATATATATATATATATATATATATATATATATATATATATATATATATATATATATATATATATATATATATATATATATATATATATGTGTGTGTGTGTGTGTGTGTGTGTTTAGGTGTGTGTGTGTGTGTGTGCGTGTGTGTGTGTACGTTTGTGTGTGTGCAGGATGCTTACCAACGACCTCCAAGTTAAACATATAAAGAAATAAAAGAACTACAGCGAAAAGCAAGATGTGGTAATACTCTAGAAAAAAGACAAAAAGGTTTATTTTCAAGCTACTGAGCTTCTGTTTGAGATTCTTGGGTGCTTTCCTGGGGGGGATTTCCATTTGCCTATGTATCCGGTGTCATTAACATTTCCATCTACTCCATAATTCAGTCGAAACTGTCGCTGGACAGTGGTAGCAGATTGTTTATATGATGTTGGGGTGCACCAAATGCTTTCTTCTGTTGGGACGCCATTTTGAAGACGGTACAGTTGGTGCCAACAATTGGAAGTAATCGGTACCCGTCAGTAGCCTCTAGAGGGAGCTTTTAGTAAGATTAAAAATTCCCTTAAAGTTATCTGATATTTTTTCTCACCGTGCCCTTTTTTTTCACTTTTTCATAGTAAATATTCGAAATCGGGTGGATGTGGATCATTACTGCAATAATTTCCACCCCCCCCCTCCCCTGTACCTGATCATCGTGTACCGAGATTACGAGGTGGTGCCTGCAAAAGACGGAAAAAAGTCTCATGCATTCATCCACTCTCTAGTTATGTATAATGCACCGAAACTAAACCTCCTTATCCACAGGCCTTTCTATAGTTTACCCCGGCCGCTCCAAATGCTCTGGTTCAGTCCATTGACAGCACGTCGACCCTTGTATATGACATCGTTCCAATGACATCGTTCCAATACACTCTATCCCGTTCATGCCTTACACCCTCCTGCATGTTCAGGCTCCGATTGCTCAAAATCTCTTTCACTCCGTCCCTCCAACTCCATTTGGTCTCCCGTTTCTTATTGTTCCCTCCACCTCTGACATCAATATATCCTCTTTGTCAACCTTTCCTCACTCATTCCCTCCATATGTCCAGACAATTTTGGCGCACCCTCCTCAGCTGTCTCAACCACACTGTTTTCATTACCACACATCTCTCTACTGATTTCATTACTTACTCGATCAAACCACCTCACACCACATATTGTCCTCGCACATTTCATTTCCAACACTTCCACTCTCGTCCGTACTTCCTCATCTAGAGCTCAAGCCTCGCATCTATATAGCATTGTTGTGACCTATTCCTTCAAACACCTTTTTTCGTCCTCCCTCCTCTTCCACACATTCGTCAGTGCTCGTCAGAGCAGTATTTCTCACATACATTCTTCAAAGCACACACATGATCCACACATCCTCCACCACTTTCATATATATATATATATATATATATATATATATATATATATATATATATATATATATATATATATATATATATATTTATATATATACAGCCACACACACACACACATATATATGAATCAGTTAGAGTTGATGGGATTACAGCTGAACTTCTCAAGAATGGGAGATGACAGTATTGTTGATTGGTTAGTTAAGATTTTTGATACATGTCTGGCTGAAAGTGAGGTGCCTGAGGGATGATTGGCGGAAAGTCTCAATCGTGCCAGTGTATAAAGGCGCGGGGGGGGGGGGGGGGGGGGAAGTAAACATTCGAATTACAGATGTATAAGTTTTTAGTCTACCTTTTACGTCGCGTGAGAGAGTGGTGATTTAGAGCGTGGTGGCATGCACAGAACATCAGAATAGGGGGAACAGCGTGGCTTCTGAAGTGATATAGGATATATTGATCAGGTGTTTGTTAGAATCCGTATGGGGAATACGTAGAGAAACAGGTGTATTTATACGCGGCATTTATGGATCTGGAGAAAGCGTATAATAGTGTTGATAAAAACGCTTTTTAAAAGGCTGGAGGAAAGTTTCCTGAAGCAGTTAGGAGATTTTATGTGGAGGGTAAGGCGTGTGTGTGACTGGGAAGAGGGGAGGGTGAGTGGCTTCAGATGAAGATGGATCTGCGGCAGGGATGTGTGACGTCCGCATTGTGGTTTTACCTGTTTAAGGATGAGTTGGTAAGGGAGATGACTGCAGGGGTCCTTGAGAGGGGCAAGTCTGCAGTTATAAGGGGGGGGTGACTGGGAGGTGAGTCATCCTATCAGGAGTGGAGTGCCTGGGAGGTGAGTCAGTTGGTGTTTGCTGATGACACGGCTTTGGTCGCAGATTCGAGAGAGAGAAACTGTAGAAGCTAGTTTTTGAGTTTGGGAGTATGTGTGAAAGGATAAACTTTGACAGTTGATGTGGAGACGTGAGGAAAGTATTGGGTCGGTCGGAGAGTGAGTTTGAATGGAGTGAACCTTGAGTAGATGGAGTACTTTAATTACACTACGTGGAAGTGGTCATGGCAGCGAATGGAACCATGGGGGCTGAAGTGAGCCACAGGGTGGGTGAGGGGGCTAAGGTCCTGGATGCATTGAGGAGTGTGAGGACGCGGAGGTCACAGTCTGTTGGGGTAAAGACGGTGCGTTTGACGGTGTGTTGCTCTCGACGGTGTTGCATGGATGCGAGGCGCGTGTCCTACGGGAAAAAGCACGGGAGAGGGTGCACGAGATGGAGATGATTTGTTTAAAGACAATGTGTAGTGAGACGAGGCTTGATCGAATACGAAGTGTTAGGGTAAAAGAGAAGTGTGGGAGAAGGAAGATCATGTAAGAAAGAGCTGAAGAGAATTTGATGAGATTGTGTGTAATTATGACCTGTATCTACATGTCCTATGTGTAATGTACCTTAAACTTCTTTGTATTATTGTCAGTGTCAAAAACACGCCCAGTGCGAGAGAATGCTGTAACTGGATGTCCCATACATAATATATCTTTGACCTTTTGTATTAATCACTGTTAACAACCGTACAATACATTGTGTTCGTTTTCCAATACACGTTGATACTCATCGTATATGTAATTCGTTTGTGTATAAATCGTAACTTGTAAATGTTTTTCCACCTACCCCTGAAGTACTACCAGTATTAACAAGAATTCTGTATATGAACGACATATGCTGTACTTGCTTTGTATTGCGATACTGTTGGTACATAGGTTACTTTAAGAATTACTATCCTGTAATTATGTATCATGGATCTGATATGCCCTAAACCTCCTTCCTCTGAGTACCTGGGCACACTTGAGCCCATCTGTCACCCTCCTTTGTTGATATATTGTACCCACTGGACGCCCTATACTGCCCTCCACTTAACCTTAGCTACGTGCCCTTCATCCGTGCCACCATTGAAATGCTTTGTCTCTATATACGTAGACAACAAAGTTTTCAAAACGAAACAAAAAAATATCCAAAGGAGTCTACAGACCCCTGCTACTGACAGCAGCAAAGCCATGAGCTGAAGGGGCCTTTAGAAAGGTCCAGCGTAACGCTAGGACTCTTTCATAGAAAATTATCTTGGATTATATATATATATATATATATATATATATATATATATATATATATATATATATATATATATATATATATATATAGAGAGAGAGAGAGAGAGAGAGAGAGAGAGAGAGAGAGAGAGAGAGAGAGAGAGTTTACGGGGAAAATGAAACACGATAAGTTCCCAAGTGCGCTTTCGTGTAATAATCACATCATCAGGGGAGACACAAGAGAGAAATAACAGTCAGTTGATATACAACGAAGAGACGTAGCTAGGACGCCATTTGGTAAACATCTTTACACGAAAGTGTACTTATCGTGTTTCATTTTCCCCGTGGACTCATAGGAATATACTTGATCATTCGCAAAATTGTGATCCTTTCCAACAATATATATATATATATATATATATATATATATATATATATATATATATATATATATATATATATATATATATATATACATATATATATATATATATTTGTGATTATCCCAGCGTTACTGACCATGATTCAAGATAGGTTCTCCTGGATTGGCTCGAATCTTGTGTGCGGCACTCACCCACAGCCAGTCACAGCTGTTTATCATCTCACTACACCACAGAGGCTCATGTGTGTGTGTGTGTGTGTGTGTGTGTGTGTGTGTGTGTGTGTGTGTGTGTGTGATTACTATTTGTGATTGTTGTTTGTGTGTTACGGGGAGAGAGTTTTACACTCGTGTTGCCCCGTCTTCTTAACGTTATATATGTGTACTATATCTTTACTCCTTTTTATATATGCACGTACGCACACACATGCTAGCATATGCCAGGCGTCCATTGTATCGACCAGCCCTTAAGGAAGGATGAACAGTTAGGTGGTCTATGGACCAGCTACCGCGACCAGGATTCGGACCTATACCGGGTTTGATCCCAGGCGGCCCGCGCATGCATTACAATTAGTAACGGTAACCGCTACACCACGGAGGTGTGTGTGTGTGTGTGTGTGTGTGTGTGTGTGTGTGTGCAATATTCTCGGGTCGAAACGTAGGTGTCGTTTTTTTTTACTCATTTTGTTAGACGAAGGGGCATACTAAAACGTTTTAGCCCTAACTGTCATGTGTCAGAAACTGAGGCATACCAAAGGTTTATCTCTGATGTCATACCTCACACGGGTGATTACCAAACGCTTTAGCATAAGTGGCAGACGTGGGGTGAGTTGTTATGATATTATTACAGCTTTTCACGTAGCGTCAGGCGGGGGAGAAGTGTGTGACAAAGCTTTAGCTCTCACGTCAGTCTCCATATGAATTGATGAAGCTTTCGTCTTATTGTCAAGCGTCAGGTAAATGGTTTCAGCCAGAGAGTCAAGCGTTGCAGAAGTGGTTATTCAAGCTTCTGATCTAATGTCAAAAGTGACACGAGTGGACATCAAAGCTTTAGCACTCTAGTCAGGCATCAAAATGAGTGGGCACCAAAGCTTAAGAACACCAGTCTTTCAAAGGAGACAACTGGGTAAATAAGCTTTCGCCTTAGTGTTAAGCGTGAGAGAAGTGGTTACCAAAGCTTTAGCCTCGGTTAGTGATACATAAAACATGTGTCATTAACATATTACTTTGCTCCGAAGAAATTACGAATGAATATAGATTGGTGCAGCCTAACCATTAAACTCTTGAGCATGATGGTGCGTCCCCGGAGCATGACAGTGCCACCCTCCACCATGATGACGTGACCTCGGGAGGGTAAGGTCATAGGTCAGGTCATCATAGGCAGTGGTCGTACCGTCTTGCCCCTGCCGCTCGACCCACTAGGTGGGCGAACTATACTGGGTTAAGGTCAGTAAGATACAGGGTATAGGAGCCGAGGAGGGTCGGCTGGTGGCTAGCTCACCCTGCATCGTCGAGGAGGGTCCACCACGGCGCCTCCCTGATGATCCTGCATACTGACGACGGTGATGGTGATGTGCCTCCGTCACTAGCAGCAGGGCTGGCTTGATGCTCTCACTCCCGACCACGGTGTCAACACGGGCTCCTCCCTCTAAGAATTTCAAGAATTCCCTCCACAGTTCTACTGTTTTTTTTTTTTCTAAACACTTCGTTAAATCGTTTTTATGTTTGTTTTTGGTTGTCCGGACATAACCATAGGACTGTGGATGTTACGAGGTTTGGCTGCAGGCTGCGGGGTGAGGGGTGTGAGCGTGACACAACATAGCAGAGTGGACGGAGGGAACCTTGTGTGTCTGCGAATGTCCTCTTGTGGTACTGACGCCTTCACTTATCTCCAGCACGGGTTGTCATGATTTACATAATACTGTTCTTCGTTAGGAAAGCTGTGCGATCTTACAGGCAAACTTTTTTTTTTTTTTGTATATATGTATATATATCTATACATATAAATTCTAATTCTATAAACAATTTAAAATGTAACTTTTCTGTTGTTTGTACGATACACTAATAAGACACAAACATTATAGCGGCGGCACTGACGGTGATATAGACCATGCAAGTTTCCTTCACCGCTCCACATGAAGGCCACAAGCACCAGGCAGGCCCTAGTGACAGTACTGTTACGTAAGCTGCCGTCCGTGGCTGGCAAGACAGCACCCAGCCCGGGGGTGGTGGAGGAGGAGGAGGAGGAGGGGGGTCGGCGGCGGGCAGCAAGTGCCACGGGAGGCGAGGAGCGGACTTGTCAGGGTGCCAGGCAGGCAGGGCCGCGGCCGCACACGTCTTTTCCCCTCGGCGGCCACCGGCACACTGACGCCGACCTGGCTGGCTCTGCCCATTGATACTGCCGCGCTCCGGGCACCAGCACCCACCAGCCAGGTCGTTCATGGCTGCTAGCAACACTCACCAGCCAGGTCGTTCATGGCTGCTAGCAACACTCACCAGCCAGGTCGTTCATGGCTGCTTGTGACACCCGCCAGTCAGGTCGTTCATGGCTGCTAGCAACACTCACCAGCCAGGTCCTTCGTGGCTGCCAGCAACACCCAGCAGCCAAGTCGTTCATGGCTGCTAGCAACACCCGCCAGCCAGGTCGTTCATGGCTGCTAGCAACACCCGCCAGCCAGGTCGTTCATGGCTGCTAGCAACACCCGCCAGCCAGGTCGTTCATGGCTGCCAGCAACACTCACCAGCCAGGTCCTTCGTGGCTGCCAGCAACACCCAGCAGCCAAGTCGTTCATGGCTGCTAGCAACACTCAGCAGCCAGGTCCTTCATGGCTGCCAGCAACACTCACCAGCCAGGTCCTTCATGGCTGCTCGCAACACTCACCAGCCAGGTCGTTCATGGCTGCTAGCAACACCCAGCAGCCAGGTCGTTCATGGCTGCTAGCAACACTCACCAGCCAGGTCCTTCATGGCTGCTAGCAACGCTCACCAGCCTGGTCGTTCATGGCTGCCAGCAACACCCAGCAGCCAGGTCGTTCATGGCTGCCAGCAACACTCACCAACCAGGTCGTTCAACACAGACAACACCACCATCGCCAACACTTCTGCACGCCGCACACACCCCCACCACTACAACACAGGTCATGCAGCGCCCCTGACGCACACCACCAGGACCATGACCTGAACGCCCTGGACGGAGGCCACCACCACCACGAGACACCATGTGTCGTCCACGCCTGTGACACATACCTATGTGTCTTCTCATTCCTTGCCATGTATCGGCACGCCGGTCCTTCCCATGTATCGGCATGTTAGTACTTCCCATATATCGGCATGTTAGTTCTTTCTATGTATCGGCACGTCAGGTCTTCCCATGTATCGGCACGCCAGTCCTTCCCATGTATCGGCACGTTAGGCCTTCCCAGGTGCCTGCTTGTATGTTCGTTTCTGGATTTACTGAACTTGTACACAGACACATGTCTGCCAGGCCAAGTATGTGTGTGTCTGTGAGTCCGTGCATGCGTACGTATACGCACGTGCTTGCATGCCTGAAAGTGTATATGTATAGGTATATGAATCATGAAACTGTTACTGCCAAAGTAACGATGATAGACTGATTATATTGATCACATATCTATTCAGATATTGTATATCATCAGAGCCAAATATACACCAGTTGTACACGCGTCTTATACCAGGATCTCCAGGTCGATATATTTCCCGAATCTCCTCCAGCTGTGGGAAGGTGTCTGAGAGGGATCCTGACGCGGCATGCAAGTGTGGGGCCTGTGTGTGTGTGTGTGTGGCGGGGTCGTGGTATCCCACCGAGGCAGTGATCAATATGACAGTCCCACACAACACCACAACTGGTCATCAGTTACTCAAAATAACGTCCTTGTGTCACCCACCCTCATGTATCAACAATACAGGCTCAGTAGTAGGAAGAGCGACCCGTATTCCTCCAGCAGGCAGCCTGGCGTGGCTGTCTCACAGGATGGTTGACCCTTGTCCGTGTCGCCAGCCAACCAGCACTACTGCCTCACATGATGATTGACCCGTGTCTCTGTCGCCAGCCACCCGGAAATATTGTCTCACCAGATGATTGACCCGTTTCTCTAACGCCAGCCACCCGACGCTGCTGTCTCACCAGATTATTGACATGCCGCAAGCCCGTCTACAGGAGCCAAGGCGCTGCAGCTACAAGGTTCTCAGCCCTGGCGGCAGATGAGACCGTCCCGCCTTGCTGACACTCGATATCTTTCTGGGAAGTTTTATCAGCAAAGTTACAATTCCTTATCAACTTCTCATGTAACACTCAGATAATTGCATCATGATTCCGAGAGTTGGTTCACACTGGTCATGGTTCTCCATAAGGGTGGCTTGATGCATCTGATGGTGATGTATACCTTATGCAGTGTTCGGGGAAGGCGGAGGAACACCCGCCTCAGTACCCATCATAGTCTTCCGTCAGCGTCTGTGTTGCTCCTTATGTTCAGTCACTGCTACGTTTACCTCTGTGTTGCGTGCCATGTTCAGTCACTGCTACGTTTACCTCTGTGTTGCGTGTCATGTTCATTCACTGCTACGTTTATCTCTGTGTTGTTCCTCAAGTCACTGTTACGATTACGTTTGTGTTGCGTTTTATGTTCAGTCACTGCTACGTTTATCTCTGAGTTGTTCCTTTATGTTAAGTCACTGTTACGATTACGTTTGTGTTGCGTTTTATGTTCAGTCACTGCTACGTTTATCTCTGTGTTGTTCCATATGTTCAGTCACTGCTACGTTTACCTCTGTGTAACGTGTCATGTTCAGTCACTGCTACCGTTCCTAACTCTTATTCCACAGGCACATAGAACATAATGTTTACAACAACTCTCGCTGTCCGAGATCTGAGTGCCTCGTGTGAGTAGATAGGTCTCCTCGTGTGGGTAGATATGTCCTCGGGTGTGTAGATAGTCCGTCCGCCTTGTAGCATCGATATTCTCTGTGGGTAGATGTTTTTCAGCAAAGTTAATTCCTGTATCAGTTCTCGATGTAGAAGCTCAGTATTGCTCAGATTCCGAGTTGGTCACACTGGTCATGTGTGTAAAGGTGGCTTGATGCATCTGTGGGATGTGTACCTTATGCAGTGTTCGGGAAGGCGGGGGAAACCGAGTACCCACTGTTTCCGTCAGACGTCTGTGTTGCTCCTTATGTTAGTCAGCTAGTACTTGGTGGTATTTAGTCTTTACTCTGTGTGCTCTGTTCAGTCGGGCATCTAGGTTCCTCTGTGTGGTGTCATGTTCATCACTGCTACGTTATCCTGTGTTGTTCTAAGTCACTGTTACGTTCTTTGTGTTGGTTTTATGTTCAGTCATGTACGTTTACCTGTTGTCCTTGTTGTCCTGTACGTATAGTCTTGTGTTGCGTTATAGTTCAGTCCTGGTACGATATGGATCTCTGTGGTAGTGGTTCCGTCCTCGTGTGGGTAGATAGTTCCTCGTGTAGGTAGATAGTTCCTCGTGTGGGTAGATAGTTCCTCGTGTGGGTAGATAGGTCCTCGGATGTGTTCACTTACACCCTGAGTGTCACTCCCCTGCGGCTCCTGTAGAGTCACTCTGCTTGCCCCCAGGCTCCATGATTTTGAAGGTAAGGAAGCGGTCACGAGGGGAACTTGCTATCATGTCATCACATCCATGACCTCTTGCATGTGTGAGGAGTCCAGGATGGGGGAAAAAAAAAAGATCGTGCCGTCTTATGGTCTGATTCTGTAAAAGAGAGATTAAAGAAACAAACTCTGGCTTAAATATGAGAGAAGATATCCGGTAAGAAACACTACTGATGACAGAGGCAACAGCAGGAGAGACACGATGCAGCATTCTTCCGTGAAGCCAGATACAGTCATGATCGCTCTCCTGGTGAAGGGACTCAAGTCGAACTGTTGTGGATTCCCTCTCTCAGGCAGGTCTCTTATAATGTGATGAAGCTGATGCCCAGGTCTGCCTCACACTAGGTAATGAGGGTATATGACGGAGCATTGGACGGTCAAACAGAAGCTTCCATACTGTAATCTGTAAGAAACTACCGACCATATTTATACGAGGCCAATAGAAGAGTGAAAATAGGCAGCAGTAGACCAACTTTTCCTTCATAATCGTATGTATCAAAACATATTGATGGTAAACGTAGTAAGATAGGTAGACCATAAGAACTAGTCACTGCCTAGATTTAGCCAGGATATACGTACCACTGGCAATTAATCTTGCACGGGAATGTTGATTATATGTAATGTGAAGTATGTGTGCAGGAATATTGGCACAAACTTGAAAAATATGGCTTGAATTGCGGGTAAATATAACCATTGCATGAAACGGGGGCACAAATTTTGAGAATGCATCTACTTTTCGTTTCAAGTAAATAAATCATGATCTTTATGAAATGTCTGTAAGGTTACCTAATGAACCAACCTTGCATTATAATCGTCTACATCACACCAGTCTAAGCCACGTACCCAATTACCGATCAGCTCCGAGGGAGGATGAAGAGCTGGGGGTAAATGTAGGTCGAAGTACGGGTCTAGGATTCGAACTCATATGGGTCCGACTCCAGGCTAATCCATGATGACTGATGGTCAGTTTGAGAAAGAACAGTGATATAGTTACACGAAAATAGGTTTGATCCATGGAATGATTTTTCACTCGCCGTTGTTACTGTTACCATCTAAATATATACTCACTGTGAAGCTTCTTCATACCAGTTCTGGATACATCTGTCCACTTCTCACTGGTCAGCCACTCACGATCTTTTACATACACAGTCTGTCTTTTGTTTTGCTGAGGCTGGCAACACGCTGGGCATTCCATTTGAAAACTGATGTCCTTCCGTTCCCACTGGGACTGGAAACCTTTGAAACTGGACAGCCAGTATTTATATCATTCAGGGGTCCCTTTACACTCCAACCCCCTCCTTACGTGTACATAATGGTCGTGCTCCGCTGAATTTTGAGTATGCTGCACTGAATCCATGGTGTGTGTGTGTGTGTGTGTGTGTGTGTGTGTGTGTGTGTGTGCAGACTACGGAGGACTACAAATAGCAACAGAACATGGATCACTTCGAGCATGTTTTCTATGGCAGCAATCAACCTAAATACAATGCAGTGCGGGAAGAGTATAAAAGCAGATGGTCTCGTCAGCAGAAAGAGTCGTCAATATTTTGAGCTACGTAGACGCAAGTTACGTTTGTCGGGTGACGTATTCGTGTAGTCTGGTCTCAGACGTAACTGTGGCGTTGCTCTCGACCAGTCTTACTGGTAACTCGTTTCATACATTAATAATCCCCTTAAAGAGAAAGTGCTCTGCCTCATTAAGAGCATAACGCTTGCGTGCAAGTTTAAGTCATTATTTCAGGTGATATCAGACTAATTTAGCTATAAATACCTCTTTAGATTAAGACTATAAAAAGGTCTTTTGATATTCTGAATACCTCTGTAAAGTCTCCCTGTCTTATCTAGTTCTAAGCTAATTAAGTTAGGTCGTCTAGATGGCCCTCATGCTAATTGTTTCTTAAACTGGAAAGTTCGGCATGGTAGCTCGCCGCTGAACTCTGATTGTTCTGTACGTTTGTCTTCCAATCGGATGACCACACCAGAACACGGTGTATGTGGCGGGGATGCACCAGCGAACTGTAAAGTGGGAGGAATGGTTGTTCTTTGCCTTGAATTCGAAAGAAGCTTAATTCTTTGTTTCCTCTTTCTCCACAACATACTTTTACCCAAGTCGCGGAGACTGTTACACCTAGCTAAGCCTTTTTCTTATCCTTAATCATGTTATATACCACAACCGAGTTCATATTATATCGTGTCTTGTCGACATTTACAAATCCAGTGTCGACCGAGCTGGAAACTCTGCGGTGAAATACTGATGCATTTCATGAGCCGACAGCCAGCGAAAACTTGGAGGTCATCCCCCGCTCTGCCATGAAGCAGGCAATAGGTCTTTCCCCTCTTCGGTGAGACAGACCAGACCAACTTACAGTGAGAGCTGCAAGTTTCAACGAGACCCGCTATGGTTATTCCAACTCGTCTGAACAAACGATAATCATATGTGGACCTCCATGGTGTATCGGTTAGCGTCGCTGACCGTGACGCATTCACGGCCGCCCGGGGTCCAGTGTATTGGTTCGAATCCTGGTTGTGTTAGTCGATCCAAAGTCAACCCAGTTAGGGGTTGGTACCTGGCTAAGGCTATGATTTATATAAGTGAGATAGCCTTGAGTAGAGCATTAATTGTTTTTCTTTTTACATTGGAGGCTCCAGTCACGATCAGCCGGGCCTTAATTGAGAGAGGTTAACAAAAGGGATAGAGACAAAGGAAAGTATTTACGATTTATGGAGGAAATGGAAAACCTGTTTTTTGAAATGTGCCACGTCATAGTGGCTGGGGAAGACATGAGAGGGTAGATAGTGCCAAAGCTTCGAGATGTAGGGAAAGAGACAGTTATTTAAACGGCCCACCTTTAAATTGCTAATGGCCACACAGTAATGATGTGACGCAGCTGCTCGCCAAGTACTGCGTGATCTAGGGAGTGGTGTAGGCACACAAGCAGCCAGCTGTCTGGAGCATTTACCAGAGTAGTGCCTATAGAAAAGGGAAAGTGAACGAAGATTGCAGCGTAGGGCAAGTGGGTCAAGTTTTGAAATTAGCCCGGAGGGTTGATAAGTCGGATCGCTATCGACTCAACTCTGTGAAGTATGGATGCAGAGCTAGAACCACCCCAGATGTGAGAAGAGCACTCCGTACAAGGACGAATGAGACCTTTGAAGAAACGGAGCAACTGTTTGGAGGAGAAGAAATTTTGACATCTAGACAGGAATCTCAGTTTCTTAATGCCAGACTCGGCTATTTCCGTAATGTTGGGTTTCCAAGAAAGAATAGATGTTACAATAACAATGTTCATTGAATCAAGAGGTGCAATTGCAGAACCGTCAAGTGAGAGAGGAAAGTTGTGAGAAATTTTCAATAGAGATGTAGGTATTAAACTTAACCAGATTTCGTTTACCCAACTGAGATATCCTTAGTCTTAGTTTAGTGAAGAAGCTTATAGAGGGATGTAGTGTTGTCATGCTACGAGTGCATTTAGTTAATTGTTGATGAACCATGGCTTGTGGGCGCCCACGGTAACCTAAATTGATCATCACAGTCAACAACTACACATGAATGCCAGGCGAACCATGGCAGGTGGTGTGGCGGGCGTGGTCTGCCGCCAGACACACGCTGCTCCACCGCTGTGGATGACGGAGATGTCATGACAGCGTTCCTACTGCTGCCACACACGAGGCCCCATTGTTCACTGTCAGTTGCACGTGCCAGGGTTACAACAAAGAACAGGTTGTACGTTCCAGCAGTCTCTCTCGACACAGTCAACAAGACTCCATATCATCGCAGGTGTACATTGTAAGCCCCCAAGACGCTGCCGGGCCTATGCTACGTCCTGGGTCGCTTAATGCAGGTGCAACATTCACTGTAAACCGCGAGCATCAGCCTTCTCCGGTGCGACCATATTTTTGCGTTACCTATGTCCGCCTCCCTGATCCTCGTGTGTGTGTTACCCACACCAGGATACTGCTTGCCCCTCCTCCCTACTCCCCCATGGTAAAGGGTGAGGGAGGGAGCGAAAGGGGTTTGGGGGAGGCTCCTTTCCCCCCTCCCTCCCCCAACAGGATACTGCCTCCCCTACCCAGCCTCCCACACATCTGTGGAAGGATAGAGAAAGGGTCTAGAGTCTAGTGGGATTCGACAAGGGCTGGACGAGGGTCTGCGGTAATAGTATTACAGTCAGATGTGCTAGAAATCACTGAGAGACGACTGTATAATGACTCTTTCAGCAGCAACTCTATAACGTCACCAAGAATTTCACTACTCTGCGGAGTACCCCAGGGCAGCGTCCCGTCACCAACGCTGTTCAAAACCTCCACAGCAGACGTTCCTCCTCCAGCAGGAAACAATGAACTTGGGCATCTTTTACGCAGATGAGGTCACTCACATGATAATCTCTACCTGTACGCTCTCCGAACGCACCAGCCAAACACAGGCAATGACGCCTAACCTCAGTGGCGTTTGAGAGAGATTGGAAAAGGAAAACAAGCATAAACAAATCAGCCATCGTGGCGCTAGGGCGAGTAAAACCCGGCAACATAGCAACGGAGGGTAACCAGATAATGTATCAGGAGAGTTGTGAAATCCTGGGTCATACACTAACATTACGAGGCTTGTTGGTTGAACAATTGACATCTGAACCGCACAGGGTAGAGCAGCCCTGATTAACCTGTGCAGACTGTGACACCCGACCCAGAGGCAGAAATCACCCTTGGGAAAGGCTATGATCTTTCCCATAATGACTTACTTTCACTCACTCCGCCTCCAGATCATACATGCTGTTGCTACAGAGGATACAAGTGAAGAATATCCCTACATTGAAGACACCGAAGAATGATATCAACGGCTTGAGGTAAAACCAGTCGTCCTATGCTGAAGGAAACAGCACATAGATTACAGCGGAGCCGAGAGGACAACGGGGACACCAACTGTAGACACATTCAAGACCTTGACTGCAGGATGAAATATATTTAGTTCTCACGGACTGCGAAGCCCAACAAGAGGCTCCAGTCATCCATCGACACCCACAAGAGAGTCCAGTCATCCACTGACATCCACGAGAGCTCCAGTCATCCATCGACATCCACATTCAACAGAGTTCCTAAGTGTAGGTAGTTTTCCTCCTCAGACAAATCCACAATATCACCGGGAAGATGCGCTGTGTTCCTGACAAGTTTGATCAATATGGTGCTCAAAAAGATAACCAGAAGGTAAATAGATAGATTTCTGCAAAGAAGAAACTACTGCAGTGAAAGACAATGGTTTCTGGGTAAGGAGGTCATTTGTAACCATATCTTTTAGAGAGTGAGCTCCGCTTTAGACGAAAGAGAAGGCTAGGTAGATCATACATTCCTGGAGTGCCAGAAAGCATTTGACTCTACCACATCGTAGGCTGGCATACTAGATGGGTCATCAGGCAGGAATAAGGGGAGAATCCTTCGTTGGAAAGACTATCTTGGTGGAGAGAACAAAGAACGTGTGTGGGAAGAGCTTCCTCAAAGTGAATTTAGGTCGCTACTGATGTGAGATTCTGTCCAGGGACCATTACTCCTCTGGATCTATGCTAATGACTTGCCAGAAGAACTGAACTCCTACCTGCCCATGTCTGCTGATGATGTCAAGGTAACTAGAGAAGTAAAGAGCGAGGAGGATTGCATCACCTTACAAGGAGACCTAGACAGACGCCAGAGTTGGTCGAATACATGGTTGATGAAATTCGACCTAAGGAAATGTTAAGATAATGAGGATGAAACCCAGTGAAAGAATCTGGCTATAATCCAGCAGGATATAAGCCGCACAGATTAGTGTGAGAGCGACTTGGGAGTCGACCCCGTCCCTGACCTGTCGCCAGAGTCCAATCTTAAGGAGAATGGGAAAGAAACACTGTCTTCTGGAAATGATTAGAAGTGCTGGTCACGTCTTACATTAGGCCAAACCTATAATGACATTCTCCTGTTTGGTCAACGCATTTAAAGGAACGCTGAGAAATAATAGACAATGTGTAAATAAAGGCAACAAAGATGGTACCAGAATGAAGAGCGCTGAGCTACAGGGAAAGGATAGTGGTGGCCTCGACTTTGTCCACGATTCAGGAGAGAAGATAGAGGGGTGACTTAATCACAATTTTTGAATTTGTAGACCAGTTTGATGATGTAGGCAGAGAACACATCTTCGAGAGATGTAAGGATAGAACGACCATAGGACGTAACATGAAGTTAAACAAGATGTAAGAAAAATATTTTTAAAGTATAACAGTAATGGACAGATGGAATAAGTTGCGTAACGAAATTTTGAATGTGGACAACATGAAGAAAATTAAAAAGTTATGCGACAGTTAAAAAGACTTTTAAGATGGTGTCCCACGAGTGTAGCTCTCTTTCCGCAAATACAATTAGATAATTACACCCACTCTGCCAGGGGTATGTAAGTAAGGCAGGAAAAGTATGTATCCAGCAAACCATCCACACCTTAGAGTAAAACCTGCACTGAACATCTGCACACTTGTTAACTGTCTTCTGTTTTTCGACGACACCTTCCCTTGACCAGCCCCACCCTCCCTCCTAACCACCCAACTACTGGAAAAAGGTTTCGCTCGTGTGTGGTACCCTCACCAGGAAACTGCCTCAGAGAATGTACCTTTCAAATCTAAATTTCCCAACCTAACCCCAGCCATGCAGTCTTCACTAACTCGGAGAGGAGGGCAGTGTGTGTGTGTGTGTGAGGTACCCCACCCGGATACTACCTCCCCCTACCCTTCTTGCCCTCCATCGTCGGCAGTACGGTCGTGGGGAGCAGAGGAGGGGAGGGGGAGGATATAATGCGTCGCCCGGGTGTGTTGTACCCCACCAGCATTCTGTTACCACTCCCCACCCCTTGCTGCTCACCCATCCACCCACCAGATCACTCTCACTACGTCCCATCCACCAGATCACTCTCGCTACGCCCCATCCACCAGATCACTCTCGCTATTCCCCATCCACCAGATCACTCTCACTACGCCCCATCCACCAGATCACTCTCGCTACGCCCCATCCACCAGATCACTCTCGCTATTCCCCATCCACCAGATCACTCTCACTACGCCCCATCCACCAGATCACTCTCGCTATTCCCCATCCACCAGATCACTCTCACCACGCCCCATCCACCAGATCACTCTCACTACGCCCCATCCACCAGATCACTCTCGCTACGCCCCATCCACCAGATCACTCTCGCTACGCCCCATCCACCAGATCACTCTCGCTACTCCCCATATCCAGATCACTCTCGCTATGCCCCATCCACCAGATCACTCTCATTACGCCCCATCCACCAGATCACCCTCATTACGCCCCATCCACCACATCACTCTCAATACGCCCCATCCGCCAGATCACTCTCAGTACGCCCCATCCACCAGATCACTCTCATTACGCCCCATCCACCAGATCACTCTCAATACGCCCCATCCACCAGATCACTCTCAATACGCCCCATCCACCAGATCACTCATTACGCCCGATCCACCAGATCACTCTCATTACGCCCCATCCACCAGATCACTCTCAATACGCCCTATCCACCAGATCACTCTCAATACGCCCCATCCACCAGATCACTCTCAATACGCCCCATCCACCAGATCACTCTCAATACGCCCCATCCACCAGATCACCCTCATTACGCCCCATCCACCAGATCACTCTCAATACGCCCCATCCACCAGATCACTCTCAATACGCCCCATCCACCAGATCACTCTCAATACGCCCCATCCACCGGATCACTCTCGCTACGCCCCATCCACCAGATCACTCTTGCTACGCCCCATCCACCAGATCACTCTCACTACACCCCATCCACCAGATCACTCTCACTACACCCCATCCACCAGATCACTCTCACTACACCCCATCCACCGGATCACTCTCACTACACCCCATCCACCGGATCACTCTCGCTACGCCCCATCCACCAGATCACTCTCACTACACCCCATCCACCGGATCACTCTCGCTACGACCCATAACTCTCTCCAGCCTTAGGTCTGCTATACTAGATGCGTCACTCGTGCCTGTTGCCTTAACCGTTCACCACAGAGCTAGAAGATCGTAAACATTTATGATGCATATAGCGAGACTGTCGCACCGCCTCCCCGTACCGTCTATTCCCCCCGCCCCTCCCCCTCCACCAACCGTCTTCCTTTTACCACAACCACGTACGACGTAACCCCTAACCCTCACCGCCTACCGTAATACGTGCCCCTACATCCCCTCACAACCTATTCGCCATCTACACTTTAGCTCCCTTCTCACCACATACCTTTACTTCATCATTCATCCCTCACTTACCACTCTCCACTTGACCCTCCCTCACTTCTGAGAACCACCACTCACCAGTTAACCCAGACCATCTATCGTTCGCGTATCCCATGTCTCCTCTCCTTTATCTGTGACCACCTACCTCCTCACCCATCCCTCCATCATTATTCCACACTACCTACCATCCACTCATCCGTCATCACGTAGTCTCATCCATCCCTAACTCCCGACCTCACATCCCTCCCGCTCCGCCTAACCTCCACTCACCCCTCACTGCATGTAGTCCACCCACCTGATACCCCTCAGGTCACCTACAGCTGCCGCCACCCAACCCTCCTCACCCTATAGAAACTGGCGCCACACAGCCATCAGCACCACAGCGCCGCCACCGTGAACCAGGTCACCTCCAGCAACTACGAAAAGTTCTCCATTACAGCTCACCATGAGAGCGAGTTCTGTCCATCACATCCCGCTTGATGAAGAGTGTGGTAAGACGGGCTATACCGTCGTGTTGTGCACACAACCACTCTGGCCAATGGTCACGTCTGTTGGGTAACTCTCATAATAAAGCCATTTCCAAGCGATAAAAGGAACGGGAAAGTTCTGTTAAGCAACTGGCAAGCAGGTCATTACTGGGTCTTGCGCCGCTTCATTGATATTCATGAAACTTCATGAGTTCAGTACGTGCACATTGATCCATCTGCGCGACCAATGAATCGACGTCAGCTGTATCTGGTGATTAATATGATCACATCAACTCAGCAGCTCCAGGTTAGTAGCAAGTCGACGCCAGCGCCAGAACCCTAGATACCAGACTGGACTGATATAATCAATACTCTTATTGTACTGCCACAGGACGGGAAGGAACGTGTTGCTTTCTTGTGTGTGTGTGTGTGTGTGTGTGTGTGTGTGTGTGTGTGTTGGGTTGGGGGGGGGGACAAGAGGAAAGAGGAAGGGAAGGGGAGAGGACTGAGGAAGGGGAACGGGAGGAAAGGGGAGAAAATGAGAAAGGAATAAGGATGGAGTGGATGGAGTGGAGCCAGGGCGATGGAGAGAGCGAAAATAGGGTTGGAGAAAGAAGAGGGAAGAGGTTCAGGATGGAGTGGAGCCAGGGCGATGGAGAGAGCGAAAATGGGGTTGGAGAAAGAAGAGGGAAGAGGTTCAGGATGCCGTCCTTCACACAGGATACCTCCGGCTGAGATCCAGGACGGCAAGGGCACCAGTGATACCAGAACCAGAAGTACCGGACACCCACCCCAGAAAATACCTAAATTATTCCAGTTTTTTTTAAAGATCAGGTAAAGTGTTTAAGTGGAATGGTTAATGTTAGAGTTACACGGCACCTGAGACACAACCTCTACACCCACAGTCATTATGGTTTATGGTGTGGTAGAGGCGCCGCCTCTACATTCTTTGTCCATGACGAGAAGTTAAGGAATACATTGAAGTACGAAGAAAGAAAGGGAAAGTTATCGAGAGTGCGTGGACGGGTGGCCTCCAGTACAAACTGTTACAGTTTGAGAAAGCCATAGATGGCAGAGATTACTGTGTAATTACCTTCAGCAGCCCACCGCTGTAATGATACTAAACTCAGCAACGTCACCAGACTTTCTCTAACTAAGCGGAGCCCCACAAGGCAGCGTTCCGTCACCGACGCTGTTCATAACTTACATACGCAAGATAGCCGCTTCCTGAAGACGAACATGAACATCGAAGTCATTTATGCAGACGACGCCTCCGATTAGTATTATCCAATAAACCCCCTTTCCTCCCCCCTCCCTGAACGCACCGCCCTCCTTGTACAGTGAGAGCCATCCAGACTTAACAGCCATGAGAGAGAGAGTGGCAGACATGAAAACACAACCAGTGATCGTACTATTATCTGCGGGGTAAGTAAAACCTACCAACATTTTCACAGAGGGACAACCGGTTGTTGTACTGGTAAAGCTTATTTACATAGCCACACACTAGCATCACGAGGGATGGTGTGTGTGTGTGTGTGTGTGTGTGTGTGTGTGTGTGTGTGTGTGTGTGTGTGTGTGTGTGTGTGGAGATTCGCCAGTTCCAAGCCTTTCACGGGATCTTGTTGTTTGATGACTGTTTATGTGTTACGGGGAGAGAGTTTTACACGCGTGTTGTCCCGTCTCTGTGTATCTACCATGTCATTTCACACATGTATGTGTGTCATACGTAAACAAGTTTGTATAGATTCAGGTATCCTCATGGGAGGCAAAAACTACCCATGGTGAAGGCTGTGATCCTTCTCAGATAACGACCTACTCCCCTCTGCCTACAGCACTTCGCCTGCACACCACGCCCGCTGAAGCTGCAGAAGGTATAGATCATGGCCCCGAGACTCGTCATTGATGAGAAATGCCCCAACAGTTAGATTACCATCCACGAGTTAACAATAAGCCAGTTGGTACGTACAAGAGAACCAGAACACATCAGATACCGGAACACAACGGATATACAAATGACATATATTCAAGACCTCAACAGATGTACAATCATGGAACCGTGCGCACCACACTTATTACTTATACACTACCACTGAACACACTGGGGCCCACCTGTCAACCTCTTCTGGCGATGGACTATGTAAGCACTGTACGCTCTGTACCTCACACTGTACGTTATATACCCGGTATATGGTACCTGTCTCGCTCTCCAGCGTAATTTTGGTACCATGCCTAAGGTTAGTTATTGTTACGTTGTGTTGCTCAGACGCAGCTGTGCTGTTCCCCTGACAGGGTGGGGAAGGGGAGCTCCATGGTGCATGGTAGGTCCACTTAGCCCCGTCTGTCACCCTCCTATTTCGAGCTATAGTACTCACTGGATGCTCTATACTGGCCTCCACCTACCCTTAGTGATGTACCATTCACCCATTTTTGTCGGTCTAGCAACCCACTGTAGGAAAAAGAATGGGAGGAAGGGGTTTTGGGGATGTGGGGTTGGTGGGAGGAGATGGTTGGGAGGGGCTCAGGAGAGGGATGAGAAGGAGGGACGGTGAGGGTCCCTGGGAGGAGGGTGGGGACGGGGTGGGGAGGAGGTGCTGGGGAGTGGGTTGATTGGGTGTTGGGGAGTGAGGACGGGGAGTTGGGAGAGTACTTGGGAAACAGGAGAGTTAGTGGTCCACGACGAGGTTATCTGCGGTCATAATCTTATTTGTGATTGAAATTATGGAAGTAAAGTACGAGATGGTGAGGGAAGACGTTGCTATACCAGCAGGGACCACGGCTGTGTATGTGGCCGGCTACACCCCTGGTGACCTCACCAGATGATGGGCCGTTGTGACCTCACCAGGTTGTGTCCTGTGGTAATCTCACCAGGTGATGGCCTGTGATGACCTCACCAAGTGGGGGCTTCTGATGACTTAACCAGGTAATGGCCTCTGGCGACCTCAGCAGGTGATGATGCTCTCTGTTGACCTCAGAAGGTGGAGGGCCCCCGGCGAGTCAGCCCCCAGCACCCATCTTCCTCATCCTTCTTCTTTATAGCTTCCTGGCCACCTCATTCGTAGCTCCTCCTGGCTCTCTCCTCTTGACTTATACACCTTTATTTTTCTTCCTAAATATTTCAGTGTTCTTAATACCGTTTCTTCCATTCTCTTCCTCTTTATCCATCCCTCTCTCATATATCTTTTCCTTCCTTTGAGTCTCTCTTAACTCTTTTATTCCTCCCTCTTTATTCCTCATTAATTATGCTTCACAGTCCCTTATTTTTGCCACCCATTGCTCCTTGCCCGCTCCCTTCCGAACCTCCCACATCTCGTCTGCGTCCCTTCCCCCCTGCCTTACAGCCGTCCTCCCTCCCCTACTTTTCTCTCTACTTTTCTAAGTCCAAGACCCCCTCCGCCATCCCCACAGTTCAAGACCTCCCACCATTATCTGCAGTCATAAGGCCCCCCATATATCATTATCCTCCCGACAACCTCCATACCCCACCCCTCAGCACCATGCCTCCTCCAGCACGATACCTCTTACCATTTCCTCCACCCCCCTCAAGCCAGAAGGCGCAGGCGGGGGCCAGAATTACCTGCCATCTATTCTCACATTGGCTCCTGATTAGTGAGTCCCTCCTCTCCACCTGCGCCACCACCACCACTCAGCCCCATCGTGAACCTGGGTGCCCGGCTGATTTCTGGTTGTTGATAACGTGACCTTGCCAGCTTGGACAACTCTCTCGTGGAAAATAAGTGATCTGGGACGCCTCGCTGCCTCTGTTATGTGTGAGTCATTGATCCGAGGTGCCCCCCTCAGTCGTGCAACAAACATGGCTTTGGGTGTCTCCTGACGGTGCCGTGTTTCACGGCAATTTGTGTGACCCGGCCATCATCGCCGTCCTCCAGATGTAACCTGGAACCCCTCGCTGTCGTTGGCATCCTTCAGGCGCGATCTGGAACGTATCTACCGACTGTCGCATGGCAAGATGCGAGTAATGAAAGATCATACAGTAACTTCCAATGCAGTTGTTGATCATCAGGCAAACGTTGCTTGCTACCTGGACGAGCAATTACCGCGGCCCGCTGAAGGCTTTGAGGTATTTATGCCTCGCATTCAGTTAGGCACGTGAAGTCAAAGGCATCATACAGTCCTTGCAGGAGACGTCTCTAGAAGACAGCACTGTCTCGCCACACCTGCACGTGCGTTTTTATAATGATTCTGAAAATATGGAATATTTCCTCACGAGATGGAGATTACTGTGAGATAGTTCTAACATGTAAGAGTGACAGTTCTTGGCTTGAGATTAGCCATCGACTTACGTATACCATTTCAGCTCTCATCAAAACTTCTGAGGGATTTTATATCAAGTCCCGCTCCATCTTGAAGCCCCATCACTTGCCAGATGCCAGTATGGGTTCTTCAGATGTTGAATAGATTGCTTTTGGAGTACGTTAGGGTCGAGACGTAGGACCTTTACTTTTCCTGGTATATATTAATGACACTCCCAGTTTTTAGCGACTCCACCCCAAGTCTTTGAGGGTGACAAGACTGTCTTTGAGTCTGCCCTTCGTCTTGAGCGCTTCATTACTTACCTAAGTGCACAGATGAATACACCCCATTTCTGGTTTGCTACAAAGAAGGTGTCAAGCTTTTGATATATCACAGAAATCCACATCCCTTTCTTGACAATGAAGTTTCCCCCTCTGGATACAGATTAGAGAGTTTATGATCACAAAAGTCTCAAGCTAACATATCATCGAGTAACTGTGGTGGAAATCACTTCTTGGATGATCTGCAGGGAACAGGTAAGACGTGGGAGACTCGCTTGCATTCCTAACCTTCTAATGGGACAAGGAAGTTGCTCCATCGTAGCTCCCCCTCTACTACTGGTATGTTGCTTCGCCGTCTGTTGCCCTCGCGACAAGATGTCACTGTACCCTCACTTTATGACCCTCAAGCAAATGGTTAGACCAGTCGCAGGCGTGGCAACTCGTGCACTTAACCTCCTACTTAAGCGCTGAAAAATGTCACTGCGAACAATCAGGTATAGAAATATCGTATGCTATAAAACTTCAGGACAGAGAAGCTCGCAGGACTATGCGAACCAGCGATGGGAAGAGTAATTAAAAATGATCTTCACAAACATGAAAATTCCCTCAGTTACAGAGATCCATCACATGCCAGCCCTCCTGCTGCTGCTCTGAAGTCTTCCACCCAACAACCTGCAGGATGTCAGATCAATGTCTATACATCTGGTCATACTACCGTACGACACATGGCCCTCACCATCTACCTCACCACGTTGCCATGATCTTGTACGCCTATCATTCCCACAACACCAGTTGCTGTTTAAATTTTCCTGAATCATTTTTAACCATGAAGCATCTTTATCAATGATTTTTCACGGGCATTTTCCTGTACGGTGATCAGACTAGAAAGAACTATAAATGAAAAGAATTACGAGGATTAACAAGAACAATCGTTCTCAAACTAGATTTTAGGATCTTCAGAAAAGTGATCATAGAACCGTCATGTTTCTAGATCTACGTACACTCGTCTTGCCTTGAGCCAATTCATGCACCTGTATGTTGTTGTTGTCGTTGTTGTTATTATTATCATTATCATCATTATTATTGTTGTTGTTATTATTATTATTATCATTATTATTATTATTATTATTATTATTATTATCATTATTATTATTATTATGATTATATCAAGTTCTGCATAGTTCGTGAGGTCTGGACGCTCGTCTGCCTCTTCCATGCACAAGACATGATCCTGGACGCTCCCGTACCTCTAAGTGTGTGTCAGAAGTGAGCCTGGACACTCTCCTACCGCTGCTGACGTGTGCTGGTCGTGTGGCTCTAACACGTGCCAGACGTGCGCTCAGACGATCGTTTCTCTGTATCGTGAACCGGAACTGACTGTGGATTCCAGACGTGACCTTAAATGCCCATTTCCTGCCTCCCCGGCATATAAATCCCTTTGACATCACGACATATATTTATCCGACTGAGAATCTAATTACTCATAATCTTCACCTTCAACACTTAGCCAAGACCAGAGCTCTTGAACATAATACAGAAACTCCAGACTGACAATAACATAACCCAGTGCATCTGTACTGACGCTTCTCGCGACTCTGCCACTGGGAGGGCAGGCAGTGCTGCCATTGTGATCCAGCTCGATGGTATTAGATTAAAAAAAACTTTTAGAATAAATAACTGGGCATCTACTCTACAAACTGAATTGTCCGCCATACATAACAACGCTCTTGAGCAGGTAGAAATCATTGCTATAGACAGCTTAACCATCCCTTGATTCTTTATATACTCATTACTTAACCTTAACACCATGAAATCTAGAATGTAACGTGCTGGTCTCTGAAGCCAAACAAATATTCAAATATTATTGCTCAAGGGATTCAGATCAACTTGTTATGGATTCCCTCTCATGTAGGCCTCCGTGAGCATGACACAACTGATGCTTTAGCCGAACTTGCACTCTTCAGTAAAGACGTTGAAAACAACATTGGGTTGTCAATTAGAAGCCTCAAACTGTAATTAGAAAGGAACTAACTGACCTCTTTGAAGCACGATAGACGAGTTCAGATAAGTACAGGTAGAAACATTTTCCGTCACAGTGAGATGTGTAAAGTCAAACATGTATATGGAGAAAGTAATAAGATCAGCAGATTACATGATGTTGTAACTGCCAGATTCAGGCTAGGCTATAGGGACTACTTGCGCTTTGGCCTAACCGGAGATGATAACCATGTGAATTGTAAAGTTTGTGGTCAAAGATTTGGACGCAAACTAGAACACTATGTCTTAGAATGTGAAAGAAATAGAGTCTTTTAGAGATAGATCTAAACAAGCCCTGCCAGAAATGTCGCAACACCTTATTGTTATTATCAAGATACCTGAAATTTTAAGTTTGTATCCACTTTTGGCATCTAGTCGGTAAAACTTACCAAATGAAACTATGTAATGTATGTACTGAAATACGAATTGTAACATCTTATGTAACATCAACCCACTAGGGTCTGACTGCGACCCTTTGTGACCCCTGTCATCCTTTTGCACTACCGCTCACAGGGTGAGCAGTACCCAGCCCCGTGCCTCAGACGTGACTCACTAGGGTCCGCTGCCTCCCTTGTGCGCCAGACGTGACCTTGACTGCCCCGCTGCCACCATCATGTGCCAGACGTGACCCTGACTGCCCCGCTGCCACCATCATGTGCCAGACGTGACCCTGACTGCCCCGCTGCCACCATCATGTGCCAGACGTGACCCTGACTGCCCCGCTGCCACCATCATGTGCCAGACGTGACCCTGACTGCCCCGCTGCCACCATCATGTGCCAGACGTGACCTTGACTGCCCTGCTGCCACCATCATGTGCCAGACGTGAGTGTGGACCCCTTGTTGGTGGAGTCGTGATGGGTGGGGTAGATCCTAGTGGTCTGGGGTGTGGAGGTGAGGATGGTTTGAGGAGGGGGTATGGATAGGGAGGTAAGGGTGGTGTGAGGAGAGGTGAGCAGAGTATACCTTAGCCACAACATGCAGCTACCTCAGCTACAAAATGCAGCTGCCTCAGCTACAACATGCAGCTGCCTCAGCTACAACATGCAGCTACCTCAGCTACAACATGCAGCTGCCTCGTATACAACATTCAGCTGCCTCAGCTAGGCCATGCTTCTAGCCTCAGCTTCAACGCCTCTAGGCCAGCAGCACGCCTTGGATCCGTGTCATTCAGCGATGGTGATCCCATCAATAAAATTATAAGCCTTTGATGAGGTGACGCTGGGAAAAAAAATTTCTTGGAACAGTTGATCCCCAAGTGACCGTGACAAGATTGACAGTGAGTAAGTGAGTCTTGAACTCGTACTCAGAAACGCTAAAGCTGGGTGAATGATATTTTTTTCCCTTCAGAATATATATATATATATATATATATATATATATATATATATATATATAAATATATATATATATACATATATATTTTTATTATTATTATTATTTTTTTTCATTATACTTTGTCGCTGTCTCCCACGTTTGCGAGGTAGCGCAAGGAAACAGACGAAAGAAATGCCCCCCCCCCCATACACATGTATATACATACGTCCACACACGCAAATATACATACCTACACAGCTTTCCATGGTTTACCCCAGACGCTTCACATGCCTTGATTCAATCCACTGACAGCACGTCAACCCCGGTATACCACATCGCTCCAATTCACTCTATTCCTTGCCCTCCTTTCACCCTCCTGCATGTTCAGGCCCCGATCACACAAAATCTTTTTCACTCCATCTTTCCACCTCCAATTTGGTCTCCCTCTTCTCCTTGTTCCCTCCACCTCCGACACATATATCCTCTTGGTCAATCTTTCCTCACTCATCCTCTCCATGTGCCCAAACCACTTCAAAACACCCTCTTCTGCTCTCTCAACCACGCTCTTTTTATTTCCACACATCTCTCTTACCCTTACGTTACTCACTCGATCAAAGCACCTCACACCACACATTGTCCTCAAACATCTCATTTCCAGCACATCCATCCTCCTGCGCACAACTCTATCCATAGCCCACGCCTCGCAACCATACAACATTGTTGGAACCACTATATCACTATATCTGAGTTACGTTTAAAAAGCGTCTGATGCCTCTGTCCCATCAGTCTAATGTTATGTGAATTTTATTACATGAATTTCATGTTTGTAATGTAATCCATCAGTTTTATGCATATCGGTTTTATGCTATTAACATTATGTAGATTGTGTAACCCAGTAATACTATGTATGTCAGTTGTACCCCGTCAGAGTCCTGTATTTTGACTGTATCCCTGTATTACGTAACTCGCTTTCAGTGAGGTAGTTATGTAAACATCAATTAGGCTGGGGGTCTGTGGAATGCGCAGGGTAGGAAGCTTGGTTGATACAAAACTTCTGTCACAGCTGTACAGATAACGCTGCCTTGTGTGGCTCCTGCAGGAACGTGTCCTGGCTGAGCAAACAAGCGGCCCTCACGTGTGGGGTCACACCCACACAAGGTGCGCTGGAGTGGAGGTCACAGACGATGGTTACGGTGAGCAGGCACGACACTCGTCACCCATCATCTACACCCCACCCATCCACACTGGCTGGTGCCCTCAGAACCCCCTCCATTACGCAGTGTTGACCCGGCCGACGTCTTCCTGACCATGCCTACCCACACGCAGGTTTTTCTATACTCGCTGCTGTTCATATACCGAGCCAGCTCCCGAGCCTGACCTAAGCTGGCCAGTTCCCACAACACTGTACGGAGTGCTCATCCGGGCTGCTGCTACACCCACCAACACAGACTGGTTCACTCACCTCTCACTGTACATTTAGACACAAACTAGAACACTGTGTTTTAGAATGTGAAAGAATACAGCCCTTTAGGGATAGATGTAGACAAACCCTGCAAGAAATATCACAACATCTTATTGTTAATAACAAGATGCCTGAAATTCTAAGTTTGTTTCCGCTTTTTGCATGTAGTCGGTAAAACTTACCATATGAAACTATGTAATGAAATATCAGTTGTAACATCTTATGTAACATCAACCCACTGGGGTCTGACTGAGACCCTATGTGACCCCTGTGTCGTCCTTTTGCGCTACCGCTCACAGGATGATCATGGGGTGCACTATGAATTTGCCGGAGTTACCGGCAGAAATCAAATCAGTCACTAAATGCAGAACACACACACACACACACACACACACACACACACACACACACACACACACACACACACGAGATCAGACTACGGTGGGTGGTTCCTCGCTACGCTCTGTGTACGTCTGTGGTCATACCTAATAAGGGAACTACTTTTTTTTTTTTTGGTACAACGGCAGTGTTCCCTCAGTCCCCGAACGCCCAGGGTCTGACAGGTGGTTGCGTCCTCCGTGCTACGTAGACGTCCAGCTCAACACAGATGGTGTGGGAAGAGTTGAGGATAGTGTGAGGGAAGGTGAAGGTAGTGTGAGGAAGAGTGAAGATGGTGCGAGGACAGGTGAGGGGAGGTGAGGATGGCGTGAGAAGAAGTGAGGATGGTACGAGGAGGAGTGAGGGTGGCATGAGGAGAGGAGAGGACGGCGTCAGGAGAGGAGAGGATGGCGTGAGGAGAATTGAAGAGGGCGTGAGGAGATGTGAGGATGGCGTGAGGAGATGTGAGGACGGCGTGAGGAGAGGAGAGGATGGCGTGAGAAGTGAAGAGGGCGTGAGGAGATGTGAGGATGGCGTGAGGAGATGTGAGGACGGCGTGAGGAGATGTGAGGACGGCGTGAGGAGAGGAGAGGATGGCGTGAGGAGAAGTGAAGAGGGCGTGAGGAGATTTGAGGATGGCGTGAGTGAGGAGAAAAGTCTGGCAGATGGAGGTGATGCCACTGATCTTAGGTTGGTCAATAAAGAGTGTTGCAGGACAGTACACAGCTTACCCCGACACACGCTCAATACACACACGGTCAGGCCTAGGTAAACACGCGCGCGCGCACACGCACACGTCACCTCCCTCACTTCTCCCACACACTCCTCTCTCTCTCTCTCTCTCTCTCTCTCTCTCTCTCTCTCTCTCTCTCTCTCTCTCTCTCTCTCTCTCTCTCTCTCTCTCTCTCTCTCTCTCAACTAATTTCTCTTATGGGGTGCTTAGGGAGGAAGGAAAGAGCTGGTTGGGTAAGGAGAAGATACAGTCTTGAGATGGAACAGTAGAGTCATTAGGGTGTACAGGTGGAGGGTTCATAAGGTGTGTGAGGATGGCTTGCTGGATACGTGTCTCTGGTGCCGCGCGCTCGCGCTCGTGCCAGTGTGTGTGTGTGTGTGTGTGTGTGTGTGTGTGTCTGTTTGTTATTGTTTGTTGGCTTGGGAAAGGAAATTAGCTGTGCTACACTCACACACTCAATCCCTCCCTCTCACCACTCTCACGAGCCCTCCCCTCTCCCACATCATTCTCACAAACCCTTCCTCTCCGCCTCCACGATCACAAAACTTCCTACCCTTATCACTCATGAACCCCCACTACCCCTCTACACTCTCACGAACTCTGTCTTTTCCTCATTATCCTCACGAACTCTACCTTCTCCTCATTACTCTCATGAGCCCTCCTTTCCCCTCGCCACAGTCATGAGCCCCCTCCCCCAACACCCTCTGTCTTCATCTTCCCTTCACTCCACTACCCTCACGAAACCTCCCCTCCCCCCATCACCATTCTCACAAACCCATTCCTTCCCTCACCATTATCACGAGCCCTCCCCTTCCCCCTCACCACCCTCAGGCAACCCATCCCTCACAGCAGTATAGATGAGAGCAAGTTGATATCAACACTTTGGTGACTGAAGACTAAACATGAATGTAAGATATTACGTAAGCCATTATTATAAACCCAAGAATAACAGGACCTCGGAGAGCTAATCAGTAATGACCCAAGATACGGTGGACAGTGTTTTACTGTATGTATTAATGCACATACAATGTTACTTGTCATTGCTACAGATGAGGTTATTATGACACACCGAGGTATCGTAATTATCGTTATCCAGAATATAACCAGAAATGGTACAAAGTGGCTCATGATCAGGGAAGTGAGGCCAAATTCTCTTCTCTAAAAAATTAATGAAAAGATGAGAAGAGAGCAGGCCGTAAGACACCCAATAAAAGTTTTGAAAATACTAATTTCGGCCATATAATTCATGACGTCTTCACGATAGATAGAAATTGATTTACCAGAAATAACGGGACGAAGTTCAGGGGAAAGTGACGTAACGTAAACACGGGTAGAAGTTTCTTCTACGACAGAATTAAACTACCACCAGATGTTCTCAAGGCAAACATGAACAACACATTCAGATGTCTAGCTAGATAAATGCTTTAATGATATTAGTTATCAGTGAATAAGTCTGTTCAAGAATGTCTGTGTTGTATACACATGTTTGAACATCTTTTCCTGAGATTAGAGACTAGAACACACTATCACAGGGTCCAGCGGTTGAAGTTAAGATGAGAATGTATTTTCCCGTTCATCCTTCCTCATGTTGGTATATTCTCTCCACAGTGCACGGTGCCCCTTCTCTGATCTGCTACTCTCCTGCCGGCTAGTGTGCCGGAGGGAGCGGTGAGGTACCTTCTACTTTCCTATCTTGTCTCCGAGTGGTAACGCAAGACACTAGCTGTTGTCCTCCGTTAGCAAACTTCCGCGATAGATCATCAGGTTCGTTGTTACCCGTCCTTCTCATGTACTCTCTCTTGTGCCACTCTCACGTATCCTCTGGTCTCCCTCACTACTCACATGAACCTTCCCCTCTCCCTCACGTCTCTACTTTCTTTTAATAGGATGGTTAAAGGGGAGAAGACAGAAGTGATAGGAGAGGGGATGCTATTGTTCTGAAATGGGGGGGAAAAAAGGTTATTTTGGTCACAGTCTCTCTCCTCTCCCTCACCTACCCCATCCCTCTCCCTCAGTACCCACACGAACCCTTCCATTCTAGTCACTGCCCTCACGAACCCCCTTCTCTCTTTCACCACTCACACGAACCCTCTCCTCTCTTCTCACTACCTCTGCGGACCCTGCCCTCTCCCTCACTACTTTCCTTCCTACCCCAGCATCCTCAAGTACTCTTCCCTCCTTAAGCTAATAGTTTCCCAAGAACCTTCCTCCTCCCTCACTACGCCCACACACCTTCCCTACTCAACACCGCCTCAGTACCCTGGGACACGCCACCCCGTCCCATACACTGTCACAGATCATCAGGAACTCCTCGTAGACATACACCATAACCCAGACTATACACACACACACCAACACACTGCCTCATAGACTGTGCTCGTGTCTACATAGTGCATCTTACAGCTACGCTCTGTTGGGTCAGTAGCCATCACACACACACACACACACACACACACACACACACACACACACACACACACACACACACACACACACAATTCCCTGCTAGGCGCACTCCGCCACACCTTACCACTTTACCACAGTCATCCCGTCACCCACCATCTCGCCATCACACGGGTTACCACACACACCAATCAAACGGATACTCCTCCACACCCATCCTGCCTGTTACTCTAGGGACACGAATATTCCTCCACACCCACCCTGACTCTGAGGGACACGAATATTCCTCCACACCCACCCTGACTCTGAGGGACACGAATATTCCTCCACACCCACCCTGACTCTGAGGGACACGAATATTCCTCCACACCCACCCTGACTCTGAGGGACACGAATATTCCTCCACACCCACCCTGACTCTGAGGGACACGAATATTCCTCCACACCCACCCTGACTCTGAGGGACACGAATATTCCTCCACACCCACCCTGACTCTGAGGGACACGAATATTCCTCCACACCCACCCTGAGCGTGACTCTGGGGGGACACATTGCTCGTGGCCACTGTGGCCCACCATGACGTGAGTTGCTCTTGAGGGATGGCCCCCTTGGCCTGACCATTACCCAACGTACCCCTGGGGGCTGTTCCCCGTGGCTCCACTGGGTGGAGGTAGGGAGGAGGGGGACAGCCTGGGCCCCTGGCCTTAACGAGGCCAGGGGCCCCGCTATAAACAACCCCTCCCCCATGGTTACCTGCCCGTCTCCCTCCCCTCTCCCAAATCTTCTCTCCTTCACCTTTCTTTTTCTCCCTCCCACTCCTTTACCTCCTTCCTCCTAACACTCCGTCCCCCTCTCCCTCATACCCATCTCCTCTTCCTCATATTCCCCCCCTCCACCCCCCCACCCCTGGATGTCGCCGGGCTCAGGCGGCAGAGTGACGTATTACCTCACCTTCAGGCCACGTATTTTCAACCTGTCTGATATTTAATCCAATTTGCAGCTGTTAAGGCCGTAGTTTAATGAGGGTGTAGCAGCCCCGGTTATTAGGAGTGGTTCCTGGTACCGACCTGGTAGCGGCAGGAGGTACCAGGGGTGGGGGGGTGCCGTCCAGGTGGAAGGACAGCTGGTCTAGGGTGTGGCAGGCCAGGCTACTGGTGGCTACTACTGTGTTGTCATTCCCGAAGCTGTTGTGTTATTAAGCAGGTCAGTTGGGTAATGCGATCGTCAGACGCACAGTGATTGCCTCAATGATTACCCACAGGCGGTTGGTGGGTGGTTGTGGTGGTTTTGTGGTGTTCTGCGTGGCTGTGGTGTGGTGCTGTGGTTTGACGGTGGAGCTGTGGTAGTGCTGTCTTCTGCGGTGGTGTTATGGTGGAGCTGTTGTGTTACAGGGTTTCTGGTAGTGTTGTGGCGTGGTGATGTTGTGGCGTGGTGATGTGCTGTGGTGGTGGCGCTGTGGTAACTTATGAGCTAGCGTTGAGCTTTTATAGTGGAGCCGTGATGACGTGTTGAGGCTGAAGCAGTGTTGAAGCAGAGTTGTGGTTCTGTGGTGGGTGTCTGTTGTTGTTGTGAGTCTGTGTTGTGGATGCGCGTGGTGTGTGACAGTCAGCCTAGCCGCCCGTGCCCTCACATCACAGCGACCACACGTCGGGGTCATCAGCACCAGTGGTAGGGAGACGCGGTGTTGACACCCTCAACATAACCCTTACTTGAGGTTCGGGTTGGCATATGATGACCAAGCTCCTCCTCATCACGACCCGCTCACTCGACTTGATATGGGCTATTGGCCACTTCCGCCGTCATCACACTCGCTGTCCCGTTTTACCTGGTCGGGCACACGCACGCACGCGCCCATCATCCACACGACTTGATCTCCTGCATTCACATGCACCCGGCGCACTTGCTATTCCTTTCTCGAACAACTAGTGATTTACGTTGATGGCGCACTGCATCACAATTTGCCAGCGCGGTAAAAGAGTGGAGGCAGTAAAGGGGTTTACCCTCTAATCTACGATAGACACAAAGGGGAAAACACTCCACGGTGTGGCGGTTAGCGTTACTGACCATCACGCATACAACGGCCCGCCTGGGATCAAACCCTTTCAGGTTCGAATCCTGGTCTTGGCAGCCGGTCCACAGTCTACCCAGCTGTTCATCTTCCCCTAGGGGCTGGTCGACAGAATAGGTACTCGCCAAAGTTTGTGGATGTGTGCAGACATCCATTAGGGTGAACGCGAAGTGTTCAAATACAGGTTAGGAAGACTGGGCAACACGAGCGTAAGACACTCTCCACGTCAAATGAATACCAATCAAACAGTAATCACTAGTATAAGGTAGCGAACCTCGTACTTCATGGAGCCTCGTGGAGTCTACGGGGGTCGTCACCCCCACAGTACGGGCTGGGCCCAGGCTGCTGGATCGGGTCATTGGTCGATGAAGCCGTTGGAGGCCTGGCGGGTCTGAAACACTTTGTAGGTGTTTTTATTGATAGATGGCAAGGTGTTGAGGAGTCTTAGGCCGCGGATGTTCGAGGTGTTCTTTATTTTCATGCATATGGCACCTGAGGATTTCAGTGGTGGAATATTTCAACCTTCCATGCCCGTCGTGCCAGTAGGATCTTATTTCTAAATGTGAGTTGGGAACCATATTTTCTGCTCAATTCGCAAAGACATAGTGCTTTGAATTATATCATTATTGGTTTACCTTCCCTTTTCTTGAAAGTCTTCAGGATCCAGCCTACCATCCTTCTGCATGAGGCAACCGTTGCTTTGTTATGGCCGCTTAAGGTTACGTCGTCAGAAATTATTACTGTGAAGTCGTCCACAATATTCATCTGGTTAATGATAGCCTCTGTTTCCGTCCGCTTCCCTGTGCTGCTTCCGATTCCTTCATTTTCCCCATACTGGAGGAGCTGAAACCTGTCTCCATTGAAGAGCATGATGCTCTCGGTTGCTCAGTTAAAGAGTTCGTTTATGTCGCCGTTTGCCATCCCCTATTCATGTGATTTTCATATCCATCGTTGTATCATCTGCAGAGGATGATATCAAACAGACTCGAGTTTGCTTCATTTTTTGTATAAGAATGAGGATCAGGAGGGATGCAAGTACAGCTCCTTGGGGTATTAAGGTTTTTACTCTGGAGTCAGTGGAGATGGCATGGTTTATAGCTACATGTGATCTGTTAGCAAATCTGTGTATCCATCTCCCAATTTTTCCGGTTAGTCCCATCTCTCGCATTTTGTGTGCTATGACACCATGGTCACATTCATCAAACGCTTTTGCAAAGTTTGTGTAAAATCACGCCAGCATTTTCTTTGTTTCCTCGAGCTTCAACAATCTTATCAACTGAGAGAGGCAAGATCTTCCCTTCCTGTATCCAATTTGACTTGCGTTATGGAGTTCAATTACATAGATTCAGTCAACTTTCCTCTTCGGACTCTTTCGAAGATTAATGATGTACCATCTCGATGCCATCGGTCGATAGTTTTTTCGGGATTGCTTTGCTTCCGTCTGTGTGGAGTGGGGCGATGTGGGTCGCTTCCAGACTCTCGAGAATGATGTCAGAATCTAGACTTTGTCTCCCGCTCCGTGCGGGTAAGGCGTGTAGGAGGCGCTGAATATGTGCGGGGGGGGGGGGGGGATCAACACATGCTGTTGACCTGCGTCTGCGTCACCAAACACCTGTATCACCCGACACCTGTGCCACCAAATACCTGCGTCATTAGACCCCTGGTGTCATTAAATACCTGTGTTACCAGACACCTGTGCCACCAAATACCCGCGTCATTAGACCCCTGGTGTCATCAAATACCTGTGTCACCAGACACCTGTGCCACCAAATACCCGCGTCATTAGACCCCTGGTGTCATCAAATACCTGTGTCACCAGACACCTGTGCCACCAAATACCTGCGTCATCAAACCCCTGGTGTCACCAAACACCTGTGTCACCAGACACCTGTGCCACCAAATACCCGCGTCATTAGACCCCTGGTGTCACCAAACACCTGTGTCACCAGACACCTGTGCCACCAAATACCTGCGTCATTAGACCCCTGGTGTCACCAAACACCTGTGTGACCAGATGACCCCGGGTACGGAGGAGTGGTCAGCAACATGTGTAGGCTCGAGCCCCGAGCCACGGTATTCCCAGCTCCTACACCCATGAAAGGAGAAGGGGAGGCTGAAATCCATGGCCTTTGAAACTTGGTTGTCGGAGTTACGTTACGAAAAAATACAAGTGAGCGAACTTACCGTGGAGGGGGGGGGGGGGAATGATGTGAGTAGTGGTTATAAACGTTGCCACGTGTGATAACCTCGTTATGAAACCTGGGCTCCGGGAGGAGGAGGAGGAGGATGGGGAGGAGGGAGGAGGAGAACTGCTGGGTTATGACGTAATGACTCTCACGACCTTAGGTAGGGGAGGAGGGGGTGGAGTCCACCAATGTTACCTGTACTGTACTGTGAGAATACCAGGATTAGGCTGGAGAGGTTCTTGTAGACACTTACATTCTCTCTCTCTCTCTCTCTCTCTCTCTCTCTCTCTCTCTCTCTCTCTATATATATATATATATATATATATATATATATATATATATATATATATATATATATATATATATATATCCCTGGGGATAGGGGAGAAAGAATACTTCCCACGTATTCCCTGCGTGTCGTAGAAGGCGACTAAAAGGGAAGGGAGCGGGGGGCTGGAAATCCTCCCCTCTCGTTTTTTTTAATTTTCCAAAAGAAGGAACAGAGAAGGGGGCCAGGTGAGGATATTCCCTCAAAGGCCCAGTCCTCTGTTCTTAACGCTACCTCGCTATCGCGGGAAATGGCGAATAGTGTGAAAGAAAAAGATATATATATATATATATATATATATATATATATATATATATATATATATATATATATATATATATATATATATATATATGATAGAGTTGATAGAGATGCTCTGTGAAAGGTATTAAGAATATATGGTGTGGGAGGCAAGTTGTTAGAAGCAGTGAAAAGTTTTTATCGAGGATGTAAGGCATGTGTACGTGTAGGAAGAAAGGAAAGTGATTGGTTCTCAGTGAATGTAGGTTTGCGGTAGGGGTGTGTGATGTCTCCATGGTTGTTTAATTTGTTTATGGATGGGGTTGTTAGGGAGGTGAATGCAAGAGTTTTGGAAAGAGGGGCAAGTATGAAGTCTGTTGGGGATGAGAGAGCTTGGGAAGTGAGTCAGTTGTTATTCGCTGATGATACAGCGCTGGTGGCTGATTCATGTGAGAAACTGCAGAAGCTGGTGACTGAGTTTGGTAAAGTGTGTGAAAGAAGAAAGTTAAGAGTAAATGTGAATAAGAGCAAGGTTATTAGGTACAGAAGGGTTGAGGGTCAAGTCAATTGCGAGGTAAGTTTGAATGGAGAAAAACTGGAGGAAGTAAAGTGTTTTAGATATCTGGGAGTGGATCTGGCAGCGGATGGAACCATGGAAGCGGAAGTGAATCACAGGGTGGGGGAGGGGGCGAAAATCCTGGGAGCCTTGAAGAATGTGTGGAAGTCGAGAACATTATCTCGGAAAGCAAAAATGGGTATGTTTGAAGGAATAGTGGTTCCAACAATGTTGTATGGTTGCGAGGCGTGGGCTATGGATAGAGTCGTGCGCAGGAAGATGGATGTGCTGGAAATGAGATGTTTGAGGACAGTGTGGTGTGAGGTGGTTTGATCGAGTAAGTAACGTAAGGGTAAGAGAGATGTGTGGAAATAAAAAGAGCGTGGTTGAGAGAGCAGAAGAGGGTGTTTTGAAATGGTTTGGGCACATGGAGAGAATGAGTGAGGAAAGATTGACCAAGAGGATATATGTGTTGGAGGTGGAGGGAACGAGGAGAAGTGGGAGACCAAATTGGAGGTGGAAAGATTTAGTGAAAAAGATTTTGAGTGATCGGGGCCTGAACATGCAAGAGGGTGAAAGGAGGGCAAGGAATAGAGGGAATTGGATCGATGTGGTATACCGGGGTTGACGTGCTGTCAGTGGATTGAATCGGGGCATGTGAAGCGTCTGGGGTAAACCATGGAAAGCTGTGTAGGTATGTATATTTGCGTGTGTGGACGTATGTATATAGATGTGTATGGGGGTGGGTTGGGCCATTTCTTTCGTCTGTTTCCTTGCGCTACCTCGCAAACGCGGGAGACAGCGACAAAGCAAAAAAACAAAAAAAAAACAAAAAAAAAAAATATATATATATATATATATATATATATATATATATATATATATATATATATATATATATATATATATATATATATATATATATGTTCCTACGAGTCTACGGGGAAATGAAACACGATAAGTTCCTAAGTGCACTTTCGTGTAATAATCACATCATCAGGGGAGATACAAGAAAGAAATATGTCAGTTGATATACAATGAAGAGACGTAGCTAGGACGCCATTTGGTAAACAAGTTTATATCAACTGACTTATATTTCTTTCTTGTACCTCCCCTGATGATGCGATTATTACGCTAAAGTGCACTTGGGAACTTATCGTGTTTCATTTCCCCCTGGATTCATAGGAATATACTTGATCACTTGCTAAACTGTGATTATTTTCAGTATATATATATATATATATATATATATATATATATATATATATATATATATATATATATATATATATTGAGGGAGTTGAACGAGAGTGTATGGGTTGAAGGGCGGCCGATTCTAGGGTATGATGGAGGTTCGGGGCTTGAGAGGAGAATCATTTGTCGTGTGGGGATTAAACTCCGCAGCATTCAGGAAGCCAGCCACGTCCACCGAGTAGGACCACGAGTCATAAAGTGTAGTGATGCTTTGAGCGTATCTCTGTTGGGAGAGTGATGCTGTGTGTGCGTATATCTGGGAGAGAGTGATGCTGTTTGTGTATATATCTGGGGAGAGTGATGCTGTGTGTGTATGTCTGGGGGAGAGTGATGCTCTGTGTGTATGTCTAGGGGAGAATGATGCTGTGTGTGTATGTCTGGAGGAGAGTGATGCTATGTGTGTGTATGTCTGGAGGAGAGTGATGCTGTGTGTGTGTGTGTGTGTATGTCTGTGAGAGTGATGCTGTGTGTGTGTCTATGTCTGGGGGACAGTGATGCTGTGTGTGTATACGTATATCTGGGGGAGAGTGATACTGTGTGTGTGCATGTCTGGGGGAGAGTGATGCTCTGTGTGTATGTCTAGGGGAGAGTGATGCTGTGTGTGTGTGTGTGTGTGTGTGTGTGTGTGTGTGTGTGTGTGTATGGGGAAGAGTGCGGGGTAATTGAGCAGTAAGTGTTTAGTGTCTTCACTGTGATAGTTGCATCCTCCTGGGATGTGTTGAATTCATACATGTCGTGTTGTATGGTCGGCGATGGGGAGAACGTTGACGGGGAATTGGGAGCGGTGTGTGTGTGTGTGTGTGTCTGGTGAGTATGGTCTTACATGGACGTTATGTCAGGTGGTGTGATGTTTAAGGTAAGAGGGCGGGTGGTTAGTGCTTGTCTGGTTATTTCAGTTTGTATGTATCGTTTGTTGATGTTCTGTATGCTCGTGGTGGGGGGATTTATGAGCAGAGGTTAGTGAAGTGTGAGGCAGAGGTAAGGTTTTCGTTCCCACTTGGAAACTGGTGGTTACTTATAGAATGGCTCGGAAGGCGAGAGGTTCAGTGCTGTTGTAAAGAATGTTTGTAAGTTAGGGGACTACGCTTACTTGTGGTTACGTGGCGAGTGAGAAGTGACCTTCAGCGAAGCTGTGTCACTGTCGATGGACAGAGTGGAATAGTTTCTTTGAGGACCTTACGCCTCTGAAGAGAGTTCACCATCTCCCTGCTCCTGAGTGGAGTGCAGCCTCGAAGCTGCAGGTACCCCATTAAAGTGGTCTTTGGGTTGTATGATGATTACGTGTTCTTGGGCCGTCCGCGTTCGAGCCCACATTGGTTCGAATCCTGGTAGTCGTAGTCGGCTCGCAATCGTCCCAGGCGTTCATCCTCACGTATGGGGCTGGTCGATAAAAATTCAGGTGCCTGAGTGTGAACGTGTGTAGCCTTTGTCGTCCTTTCCTAGCGCTACCTCGCGCGCGTGCGGGGGCAGGGGGTTGTCATTTCATGTGTGGCGGGGTGGCGACAGAGGTGAATAAAGGCAGCAAGTATGAATTATGTACATGTGTATATATGTATATGTCTGTGTATGTATATATATGTATACGTTGAAATGTATAGGTATGCATATGTGCGTGTGTGGACGTGTATGTATATACATGTATATGCGGGTGGGTTGGGCCATTCTTTCATCTGTTTCCTTGCTCTACCTCGCTAACGCGGGAGACAGCGACAAAGTATAATAAATAGAATATATATATATATATATATATATATATATATATATATATATATATATATATATATATATATATATATATATATATATATATATATAAAGACGGTCCTCCGGTAGGCCCATTAAGCCTGTCAGTGAGGGCCATTCCCATGATATGGACAACCCTGGGGAATCTCTAGGCGTGTTACAAGTTCCCGGCCGGCGAGACCCGTCACAGCTGTTGTGCTTTGTATCACCAGAAGCTGGTACCTGTCTGTCCGCCGGCTGGGGAAACGATGAACAACTGGATGGTAGCACACCGCCTACCTGCGTCGGGATCGAGCGAGTGTTGGTGGATCAGAAGAAAGCTAAACTAACTACTGGAACACACACACACACACACACACACACACACACACACACACACACACACACACACACACACATACACTAAAAAAGGCCCCATCCGTTCACACTCATTCTCTAGGTGTAATGTATAATACACAGAAACCACACCTACTTGTCCACATCCAGGCCCCACAAAACTTTCCATGGTTTACCCCAGACGCTTCACATGCCCTGGTTCAATCCATTGACGGCACGTTGACCCCAGTACACCACATCGTTCCGATTCACTCTATTCCGTGCATACCTTTCATCCTCCTGTATGTTCAGGCCCCGATCGCTTAAAACTTTTTTCACTCCATCCTTCCACCTCCAATTTGGTCTCCCGCTTCTCCTTGTTCCCTCCACCTCTGACACATACATCCTCTTTGTCAACCTTTCCTCACTCATTCTATATATAGTGAAGTTTAGAAAGAATGTGTCAAACATGCATCATAAAGGCTATTCTGTCGAAAGAGGAAGGAATAATCATACAACAAAGCCAGCCTTTGTTAGGCGTGAAAAATACTCAGTCTCCTGTCGTGGCAAACAAAGCCGTCAGCATGGCGTGAAGGGCTGCAGGATTTGAAGCAACCCGCTGTGACATCGCTGCACGGAGAATAAGCTTCTGCTGCTGCCATAACAAAGGACCAGATGTGCCTGTGGACTCGCGAAGTCTGCTGGACAGCCGGGGAACCTCAGTACACCACAGAGGCCTCCCCGCCACCCGAGCATTATGTGTTGCTATTGGATGTGTTTCAGGGAGAGTTAAAATTTTGGACGTGCATTACGGTGCGACCCCTGCTAGGTGCCACCCCTTCCACAGATTTACCCACACATATACCCTCGTCATCGGCTGCCCCTGCCCGTCCCCAGTCTCCCACACCACCATCATGAACACTTGTAAGATAACCGTGGTTATCTATGTCATGGACCTGCCACTTGTGACGAACGGACGCCTCTTGCGCACCAGTCCCGGGGACGTCCGGGTCACGGGACCCACAGTCATCCTCGGCTAACTCCTGTGAGTGTCTGACGTCCACCCAGAATCACTGCCGCCCCGTCACTAGGTGACGCAGGCACTGTCTGAGGCGATACAGGAAGCGTCACCAAGTGACTAATGCACTACAGGCAACGTCATCAGGTGGTTGAGGCACTACATGTACCGTCACCAGGTGGTCGAAACGCTACAGGCTTCGTCACCAGGTGGCTGAGGCACTACAGGCACAGTCACCAAGTGACTGAGGCGCTACTGGCACAGTCACCAGGTGGCTGAGGCGCTACAGGCACAGTCAGCAAGTGACTGAGGCGCTACAGGCACAGTGACAAGGTGGCTGAGGCACTACAGGCACAGTCACCAGGTGGCTGAGGCGCTACAGGCACAGTCACCAGGTGGCTGAGGCGCTACAGGCACAGTCACCAGGTGGCTGAGGCACTACAGTAGCGTCACCAGTGGTCTAGTTCCGGTACATAGTGATCCTAGTGGCTCTCGGTACGGGACCGTATGTCTTCCAGTGGGGCTACGGGCAGATAAGGTCATATAAATGTAATCGAACCCCAAATAACGTGGATATAGTCTGACCAGTGCCGTTGATTGGACCTTTACCCCACTAATTAGAATGTCAGCCATATTGATTGTTCCTAAGCTTGTAGAAATTGTCACTGATTCTTTATCTTCCCTATTTGTCCTGAAACCCTGAGATCAACGTGTAACAAGTTGATCTTTGAAGCCAGGGACAGATATTCTAACATTATCGCTCAAGGGATTCAAATCAAAGTGTTATTGGTTCCCTCTCATATAGGCCTCCGTGAGCATGACAGAGTTGGTTGCCTAACACGATCTTGCCGCCAGACTGTGAGTAGGGTAGACATGCTTTACTGAATGTTACCAGTCGAACCGAGACTGCATTCCTGGAGGGAGTCGACAAAAATAATCAAACAGTTGAGAATGTGGATTTCATACGACGCCAGACTTGATATCAGATACTCGTATGATAAAGATTATAAAGAAGTACACTATTGCTCAGCCTCTGTAAAGATTATCCGCAGGTATAGCGGAAGGGAAGGAATATCATGAGGTTATGTGCGATGTATAACAGTCCCAAGGCTTCATCATTGTGGTCTAAACGAAGCACACAGTAGATGCATATAACACTGGAGGAGCCAAAACACCTGTGTGATTAAAGTAAAAGTTAAATGATGCCCCAAGGGTGTAGATCTCCCTACCCATATAGAGAACAAATAATCAAGTAGACATACACGCACACGATACTTGGTCGTGTGGTAAAACACACACCTGCAGTGCACACGGACACAGATGTGTAGACAGAAATAGACATGAACGGGACATTAAGGGCGTGAAAAACATACGCATGGAATCATGGATATGCAGATACGCACGCGAACTCTACAGCATTATTACACACGCACTTACACATGTCCTTGGATACGTAGAAATACAATGTGACGACGACCTATTTTTGCATGACTGGAGGGGATTTTACGCACGTGAGATCCCCTATGTTAAACTATTTTCTTTTCGTACTGTTTCTTTAATGATACTTTATTTACTGTTTTGTCATCTAAATCTTCCCATTCGTTTCTCTTAGTTTGTTATAGCTGATATGATTAGCTTTTCATCACATATGTGTTTGACGAAAGTAAAGCAGTTCTTTATTATCATTCTTATCGGTAAGATTCCCACGTTTAAGATTACAAACCAATGTTGATTCACATGATACATATGCGGTTGTAGTTCGGTGGTTAATGAATTAGTTGTCTGCCCAGTAACATAGTAGTGATTCGGGTTAACGATCAGACTTGCAGAATGGTTTGACGTAACAAGTGGCGTGCCACAGGGATTAGTTTTGGGGCCAGTTTTCTTTCTCATATATATCAATGATATTGATAATGGGATGCGTTATAAGAAATCAAACTGTGTAAACGAAACTAAGCTAGGAAGTAAGTTTACAACAGAAACTGAACTTATGCAGCTTGAAACTAAAATCTACAAAGTGATGGACTGGTCTCAAGTGGCAAATTAATTTTGATATCGGTAAGTGCACAGGTGTACATATCGCTCGTAGAAATGAGAAGGCAAGGCACTGTGTGAATTCTCATAGAGCTGCAAAGGGGAAACGAGGGAAAATCGGATGTGATAATATGTGGTGACTAAAGGCAAGTAAGCAGTGCATGGAGGTGATAAACTGGGCGAACAAAATTCGGTTTCGGTTTCATGTCTGGAAAGTTGTTCTCTCCTTCCAGTTCATCGTTGTGTCCCCAATCTTGAATATTGTTTTCGATTTAGTTTATCCCTTCGTGAAACGACATAGATAGAATGGAGAAAGTAAAGTGCCGAGTTACCTGATGATTCCCAGACTGAGAAACAAGATTCTTTAAGAACCAATAAAACGACTTAAAGATATTTATCTTAGAAAAGAGAAAGTTAAGAGATGTTCAGAATTGTGGGGGTCTTCGATAATCTCGAATTAAGAAGCTACTTAAGGCTTGAATCGTCTGATTTCACTCTTAGTAATGGATTTAAACTCGTGAGCAAACGTTTTACCGCGAATGAGGCGAAGTTCTTTTTCTTCACCAGGAATGTGAACATGAGGAATGATTTACCAAAAGGAGAGGTTGAAAGCATTATCATAGATACGTTTAACAAGAGTTTGGGTAAACATTTCGCTTCAAGCCCATGACTAAAATTATTTACGCCTCCTTTGTTGCATGAATTAGCAGGTTTTTATCGTTGAATCATCTGTATACCTTTTTACTCTTACCACAGTAATGCGTGTGTTTCTGATATCTTCCTCTATCACAAAGTCTCGAAAGGACCTAGTGGTGTGTTGCTCCTTATATCCCTTTATATATTATTTTTTCGTGTAGGCAGCGTTACCAGGTGGTTGAGGTACTATAGGCACCGTCACCAGGTGGTTGAGACACTACAAGCACCGTCACCAGGTGGTTGAGACACTACGACACCGTCATCGGGTGGACGAGGCACGAATGGCACTATCGCCAGGTGGTTGAGGTATATAGGTTACGTCACCAGCCGGCGTAAGGCAGAGTGACCCTGTAGACGAGGCACAGGCCTTCTTCGACCAGTCTGTGGCCCTCCAGACAGAAATATGCCGGCTAGACAGGATCTCCAGGGCTGCCTGGTCACGACCCCGTTTCTCTGGTTGCTACTGTCCCATTACAGGCGCCCTCGTCTTCCCCACAGAACCCATCATGTACCGTGCCGTCCACACTCAACCTTCGGTGAAACCAACATCCAGGTGCGGGTAATTATCGGTAGTGCTGGCAGACCTGAGGCTGTTTACTTTAGCAGTTCGAGGTTTGTGTGTTACATCTGCTATTTGGTGTCGACGCTCACTGACCTGAACAAGCATCTCTCTCGCCCGTCTATCTCCCAGGTTATGTAAGGCGTCCGATACTGACCTTTCCATTCGTCCATGAGCTTCCATAAGTTACCTGCCCTTTCCATAAGCAGGCGAGCTTTAAAAAAAGAAAAAAGGCATCCTATATTTGTCGCTGCCATCCGCCTCTGAACTTACGTAAGGTGGGTACCCTGTACCTCCCTACCTACGTCGCCAGCAGACGCGTTTCCAGAAACTCTCAGGTCACTCCAGTGCAGAGTGGCGCCTGTACCAGAATCCAGACGTCGTACAGGCATGAGGCGGTCCACCCGAAATTTCCTGTTTGTCATGTGATTTGTTTGAGAGACTGGAGGTAGACATTAGCGAGGATAGCGAAGTGTTAGGGAGTTTGGATAATAGGATGAAAATGTGAGGAAATAATGGAGTCTTGTCTATAGGAAAGCAGTGGATATTCAGCAGATAGATCAGTAGCAAGTAGGATATACATAGATATTAGATGTTGATTATGGAGGCTGAGTTATAGGATAACAATGCCTTCCAGCCAGCTAAGAAGGCTTGCCGAACTGCAGCAGGAGTTCAGGCCACACATGTCCCGAACAGAAAACGAAGAAGCTGAGGGTATTGGAGAACAAAGCACAGGATCATCATAGTATCGTTCTGGCTGGGGACTCCCCAGTGAGTAGTGATCAACACCCAGGAGTTCTGTGCTGAGAGAAAAAGTTTGTACTTTACTGGAGCCAAGATAGAGGATATTCTCGAGAAGTTTAGCGACATTGTCTCAAACAGTTTCGAGGATACGACTATTGTTGTACCAGTGAGAACGAACAGTGAAGTTAGTAGTATAGAGGAAGTTGTGGTGGAGTATTGAGCTCGCATACATGAGTGTACAGAGAACCGTAGGAAGTTACTGATATCTGAATTTTTGGAGAGAACTGTGAATTCCTACGTGCACTCAGTATGTGCTTGGGATAAACAGTAGAATTCAGGCTCACTGTAGGAATGAGAGGCGTTGCTACCGTTCTGTAGGATCGTTCTAGTTTCAGTAGAGGCTTCCTAGCTCGAGATGGCTTTTATCAGAACAGATCCGGAAAAACCCGCCTTGGCCGGGTGTTAGACGAGAACACTAAGCTATCTCTTCAGTGGGAATAGACTAGTTAAGTAGCTAGTACGTAGGAGAACCGACGGAGAGAGTCAGGGGGATAAGGATCGAGGCAGGATAGGACTAGATGTCACAGAACTTATTGAACTTGCCAGAGTAGGCCAACTTGAGGTCACCTCCCAGACAGGGGTAATAAAACAGGGCAGGACTGGTTGAACCGAGGTCACGGCCCAAGTACAGGTAGCCCGGCTTTCCATTTACGATGCTGCCCACTTGTAATAGCAGAGATTTCGACTCATTACTGGTAATGATAATCTTGTAAACTGGGCTCACACAACTGATGCCAGAAGATTCTTGTGAACCGTGAAGTTAGAATAGCTTAATGTACACAAAATGAGCTGATATCATATGCTAATACGGAGGAACCGAACATTTGTAGCTGTTTCAGAAACATGGTTGAAATCTGTGAACAAACATTTGCTTGCTGAATGAACGATCCCTAGGTACAATCTGTTCACAAAAGATCGTTTGCACGAGGTGAGGATGGTGGTCACGAGGGAGGAGGTGGTGTTACGAATATGTTGAAAGCAACTTGGGTGAGGTTAGAGTCAACGAGCCGAACAGCGATTGTTTAAGATTCTTTGCACATTGATATTGCCAAGAAAGATGAAGTGGGTTTGGGCGTCATATACAGACCTGAGCAAAAATAAGACGAAGTGATGCAATACGACGAGATAAAATCAATCGTAAGCAATAAGAAAAGTGATCATTGAAGGTGACTTTAAGAAGCCAAGTGTAAACTACAATGCGTTAACAGGGGAACAAAAGAGATATAAACTAATTGAAGTAGACTGACGAGCCAAGCAGCTGATCACTAAACCAACCAAAGGTACTGATGTCTACCATCTTGTCCTCACCACCAGCAGAACCGTGATCAGATCCGAGTAAAACACGACACTTGAAATTAACGATAAGACTCTCGATCCCGGATCACAGAAGAGCTAACTTTGAAACATTGGAATATAAGCAACGGTGGCTAGAGAAACGATTCCTCGATATCAAAGAGATGTGGAGTATTTCTGAAAACGAATTGCTTCTTATCGTGAACGGAAACGTATTAAGAATGGTGAAAAGGGCCTCAGAACCGGCTTGGATGACTAGGAAGATAGATCTAATGCGTCATAAGAAAAATATAAAGATCAGGTACAATGAAAATAGTGCAAATCGTCAAACACTGGTGAAAGTACAGAAGGTAATATAGAAAGGTCAAGGTTAGAACAATATGAAAGAGATCATGAGAAAGACTTTCCATAAATATTGAAAATAACCGTAAGGAATTCTTGAAATATGTACGAGAGAGGGAGAGAGACAAAGAGAACGTGAAAGATACAAGAGCATCATTAATAATGGAACATGGTAAAGTAACTGATGAAGACGAGGAAGTGGTCTTAATATTACATAAATGATGATGATCCAGAGGTGTGGTAGTGCTGTTGATGGAACACACTGTAGCCTTGCTCGCTCTGCCACCTCCAACCTTCCCACAGGAAGCCTGTCTTTTATATTACTTAGGTAAAGACCCAAAGGAAGACATATTATCCAGGGTTAGCCTAATATATGTCAAAGTTTTGTAATGAACTTATTTTTGGTTGTGTAGAGGCATTGATAATGCACAACTTCATGTTGTGGCCAGGATGAAGTGCTTTTGGCAAGAGCACAATATGGCAATACGAACTGAGCGAGATACCAAATGTGGAGAAAAAAGTAGAAGATCCTTAAAGGACGTTCTGTTGTTATGTACAGTATATTGATATGAAATGTGAGGGCAGTATAGCGTAACTGTTCACCTTCGAATTTCGGCAGAGAAAAAAATAGAAGTGTTTACAAATTTTAGAGGAAGTGGAAGACCTGTCTATTAAAAAGTGCCCTGTCATGGTTATAGGGGAAGACTTGAGAGGGTAGAGAGTTCCAGAGCTTTCCTTGATGTTTATAAAACTGAAGGAGTTGGTGAGCTGAAGTATGGATCTAACTATGCCCGCTAAACAACACAGTGGTTGCGATACGAGAACCATAATCCCATTCTCTCGCAGAGAAGGTGAGGGAGGATGGAGAACAGGTGTAGTCATTGAAATTGAGTGGTAATGTAGAGGAGAACTTCAGATGAAGAATAAATGCGGTACTGTGTAATGTTGGCACTGAGCTTGATACAGTGGGAGGACTGTAACCGTGCTGGGATGTGTGGACAGGAAGACGAGGGAAAATACAGGCATGACGTAGGATGCGGTTCAAGGCTAGGATAGCAGTGTGGTGGAAAGACGGATGAACCTGGAACTTTGCGGTGCGTAATGGATCTCAGCACAATGTAAGTCTGCCAGGCGTCTAGATTGCGAATCTAGCGGCTGCCGCTCTGTTGCCGTCGAGGAATTTGAGAGATCCAAGATGGATGCCCGTGTTGTCGCCGAGCCATCCCGTGTTGTCGCCGAGCCATCCCGTGTTGTCGCCGAGCCATCCCGTGTTGTCGCCGAGCCATCCCGTGTTGTCGCCTAGCCATCCCGTGTTGTCGCCTAGCCATCCCGTGTTGTCGCCGAGCCATCCCGTGTTGTCGCCGATCATTCATACATGCTCAAAGACAGATACGTCAGACGTGGGATACTGAGAACTTTAATCAGATTTATTGATAATGAAATGATCTTTTATGATTTCATGCTGACAGGGTTGCTGATTAGGATGTTTCCATACAAATCAGATATCCAAGATGGCTGCCATCTTTGTCATGACGTAGAGGTTACAGATAGTGAGTGAGACACTCTCTCCATCCCAGGCTGCGTCCTTTGCATCAATCGTGGGTGGTGGGTGGGGGCACAGTGATCTGGACAACACATAGAGTTGTACAGTGGAGTATTGGGTGGGACAAAATCAGTAGCACGGACACAGATCTCATTTATTTTAAAGGCTACTTAATCATTTTCATAATGGCCTCCTGATCACCCTTTTATAGCCATCCAGTCCTCCGACATTAACGTGTTACGTGTATTCATTAATGCCATTATACAAAAATATACCAATTTCTTCCATAATGTTTCGTAAACTCTTAAAACACATTTACGGATGATATACGCAGAAATTAGTGTTCAGTCCACCGTGTAAGGCATCGTCATATGCGCGTGTAGTACCTCTGTGGAGGAGACATTCTCATGTTAACAAACTCAAGTTGCAAACGAAAACAACAAATAGAAACCTAAAGATACGTTAAACTGATGATAAATATGATGATGATAATGAATGATAAGGAATTCTGATAAACTGAATCATCCATCGTATCATTATCTTCCATCATCATCATCATCATCATCATTATCATCATCATCATCATCATCATCATCATCATCATCATCATCATATCATCATCATCATCATCATCATCATCATCATCATCATCCTCATCCTTTGCGTCTCCTCCTAGACTGTCCTTTGTTCTGTGGTGTGAGCAGCAGTCAGCAGATCCTCCACGTTTGCAAAACACAACGCAGGAGAGCTGGGCACCTGCACATCCACGTCTAAGATGTAAGTAGGGCTGACCACTGCTGCAGCTGCAGTGGTGGATCATTTGTCAGGCCCTCTGGTGGTGGTGGTGTGGTGGTGCAGGCCCAACATCCTGTGTGGTAAAGGGACAGTACAGAGGGTCTTGCCAGGCTCGTCCTTCTCCCAGCCGTATCTCACCGGATCTAGGTCAGAAGGTTCCTCATCCCGAGCAGCCCTCCATATACATGCGTGAAAATATGTCCTCTTCGCGTATTTCATTGAATACCTCGGCAGTTGGGGATAAAGTCTAAAGTGCTGGCAAAAGATATGCAAGTTTTCGTTTTGTCCTTAAAATTCAGCATTTGTAACGGATATCTGACATGGTTTTTCCAGCCTCACACCTCCTAATCGTAATATGCTGCAGTGAAGGCTGTTGATTCATGAATAACATCTTTCATATCTACTGAGAGGTCTTCTAGGCTTTTCAACTCATTTCCTGTTGCATGCCACTGTATCACAGCCCATGAACGCATGAGTTGGCAGTAGCTGTGAAGATATTTGTCTATGTTTAGTAAGTGTGACACCTTTGGTAACAATCCTTGAATCGTGGGGTCCATTATAACTGTTGTGGTTGGCAGTCTCTCTGCACAGTAACGCGCTAACAACACAGAGACGTCAGTGTCATCAATGATAACTTTGATTGACATACAAGAGTTACCACTTGGTGAGGAATGGTTATACCAACTTACTCATGTATGGTCAAGTCATGCCTTTGGATAACTAACCCGCTGCATATCTATATAGGTACGGATGATGTCCCAGTAAACGCTACACTGCTAGGGTTGCTTAACTGTCCCATTATAGTCAGAAATTCATCATATACTCCATCAATCAGTTGTGTCATGAATTCATGTGACAGTACAAGCTGTTGTGGCGGACGAGGGGAGTTCAAACGCAACTGAATCTCTAGAAACCACTTTCGATAATGCAGTCACGGTAGCGAGCATAGGAGACATGCACCCTGATCCTCTCTTTCATCACGTCGGTAACATTCCACATATTTCGTAACTTGGTCTTTTAGGCTGCTGTTACTTAGCCGATGAACTGTCCAAGGAATGACACTCCATCTATGACAGTGGCATCAGGCTGTCCAGTTGCGCGGGCTGACTGCTCCACTTGAAGCTTTCCGTCACTACTGACTTTGATTCAGTAGTCTGCGTGTGTCTGGATGTTGCGTCAGACGTCGAGGTTGGAACTGGTGTCAGCTCGTAGCTCATTATGCTTTTTGTATCGACATTGCGAGAGTTGATGAGTGCCATGAGGCTTGCTAAAGTCAGGCTGGAGGGCAACTGACCAGCTGGACCTGTCCTTGCTTATATTTTCGCCTCGCTCTTCTTCGTAACGACTCGCCTCCTCAGGGATTGATGGAGTCCCTCAGGACAGTTTTTGCCTCATTCATGCATATGTTTTTTTTACCCACATTAGCAGCAGCAGCAGCATCTGCATGTACCCCTTCTCGGGCCTAGACGTCCGGACCATGATCACAAGAGCAGGTGGGAGCAAGTGGAGGTCTTCACCATTGACTGCATCAGTACATTGTCATAGTCTTTCCCAGATGGTTTGCCTGTCAGTTTCATCATATTCACCTGACCTGTCCAAAAGGCCGTGCCTCCAAGAAGAAATTGACGAAACTCCAACAAACTTAAACTTGATCTGTAACTCTTCATCATGGTAAGGCTACGTACCACAGTTGTGCTCAATATGTTGAGGCATAGCAGGTGGGGAAAAAAGACTAGAAGCTAAACTCGGAAAAACTGAATAGCGGAAGTACAAGGGAAAAAGAATATGCCAGCTATCATTTCATGACTGAGGCATAACAATTGAACCAGATTAATATCTTCCTTTACTTCACTTCTGAACGGAGTGAAAATATAGAAATAGCATCTTTATTAGAAAAAAGAACTCTATATTTGAAGCATAACATTCCGTCCCTCATTGATAATAAGCTGAATGAAACCGGAAGTCATCTTGCATTCTCATATCAATATTGACTCGTTCAGTGCATAATGATTGATGTTGTTGACCCGAAAAAAACATAAAACGTATTCATTTCAGATACTCAACGTTCATACTGTGTGTTTTTATCATATCGAAGGTTATCGATGACCACCTTGGCAACCATCTCGGATTTTTCAAAATTCCTTAAGAGTGACAAGAGTGGCACCTGCTGGATTGTCGGAGACTCAAATTCTGCTGAAAACAGTAAAAAAAAAAAAAAAAGTGGGTTTGGCGACCAGACGAGGCCAAGGTAGACCCCTAGGACGAAAAACTTGGATGTTAAGCATGTGCAAATACTGTGAATTTTACCTCCATTGGATTAAGATAAGCTGCTGAGATGTGAAAGAAAATTTACATGTACATCGAAGCAAAAAGAGTTTTGGTTTCGATTTTTGTAGATTCATCTCCAGTCCTATGTGGGAAAATTGATTTAGTAGTGTACCTAATGTGTGATATTGATAAGAGGAGTGACTCACATGTCATGCTTTAAGGTCAGAAAGATGATGCAGTAGAGATCATGCGCATGAATGTCTTGAGGAACGTGATTTTGAGAACTGAGAGAACGGCAAGTAGCATGTACTGGAGGAAGTGGAAGGTGAGAGTGCTATGCTCAGCCGCCAGATCGTGTGTGTCTTAACTGAATTATGGAGCACCGCCCACATGTTGTCATTCATCATCGCCTATACTATAGAGCAGAACATGTAGTGGGTGATTGGGTGACGGTAGCTGGTGGAGTGCACCATTTCCATTCATATATGGACACGTTGTATGTACTCTTGTTTACATCAGCTTACCTGTCAGTCACAGGCAGGTGACAGATTCTTGTGCTAAATTAGCATTATAAATCTCCCCCATATAGGCCGCATTTTAAGCGCCAGACGAACGCAAGTTCAATTTCTACAGTTTGGTGCAGCTATGAACGTTACGTGTTCATTGGGAACTCACGGTGAAAGGCGAAACATGGTCTCCGTCTGGCATGAAGCCTCTCGAGAAGATTGTTAGAAGAGAATTTCAACGATACAGTTCCTCTAACACGAGGCTCTGGTATGTGACACATTATTATACGAACTCGGCTTTGTTACCAGAGTGTCTGGAGAACCGCGCACACTAAACCAGCGTGTCTGTAGGCGAACTGATGTTACGCAGCGTACGTACGCTCTTTACGTGGACGGAGAGAGAGAGAGAGAGAGAGAGAGAGAGAGAGAGAGAGAGAGAGAGAGAGAGAGAGAGAGAGAGCGTTACGTACCCGGAACAGACACTCCCGAGGCCACAGTCGCACATCCTGGAACTATCGTTCAGGAGTAAACATCATCCACAATATCGACGTTGCCCGCCAGCCGCTTCTTACCAGCGTGTCGTCAAATATTTAGAAAATCGAACGTTAATAAGCTTGTCATTGTAAGGCTCTCCTCCTCCATCTTCTGAAGCCCAGTCCAGTGCGCATATCTCATCTACTACTTGCGCATTCTCGATCGCCTGAAATGTCACGGGGTTATGGAGAATCGGCAATACTAGGTTTCTGTAAGAGATTTAAAATGTTATATCTACTTTTGTAGTCATTGTATGGTGGAGATCACGTGGAGGAGGATGGAGAACGCGTACCGGGCATCAGCCCTTATGTTTGACAACACGGACCTTCCCTGACACACTGGGATCCAACACCACGTCTACCAACCTGGCTGCTGTGTCACCGAGCGAGAGAGGATCCAAGGACAGGATCAGCCGCGTCTATCAGCAGATATGTGCCGCCCGAACACGTTGTGGAACTCATTGTGAGGCGTCACGAGGAAAGTCTTTTTTGTTTTTATGTAATTCGTGCTAACTCCGCTTAAATCAAGTAATTAAACTTTCCTACCGAAATTTTAATTATGTTAATGACGTGTAATTTAAAAACACACTTTTCCTAATAAAATACGTAGCGGCTGTGATGCTCTTCGCATGACTAGCATAGCTTTGCTGAAAGCAGTGGTTATTTTCTTTTAATGGTAACTGGTAGTTGTGAGGAGTATAAAACACGGTTGATTTTTGCGCCTTTGTCGAAGTTCAATGTGCATGTCTCGCTTATCACTCAAATAGTGAATGATGGCTTTAGAAATACGGCCAACGTGTTATCTTAGAGATCCGGCACATTACCATTCGGTATTGTAGTAAATCCATCAGTTGTGTGTATGTACATACACACGAGGAAGAATCACGAATACCTCATCCTTGAAAAATATTTCGAGGGCCAAGTGACGGAAAGTCAAACACTAACAGAAGCGAAACCTTGTGAAGAAATGATAGACCAAACTGACCCACTTGAATCGACTGACCTTGATAGCACAGCGTGGGGTATTCTTGCCAAGAGGGAGCTCAGACAGCAGATGTGTCCCATAAAACCACAAATATTTCACCCAATCACGAACGGCAGGTAATGTGATCAACAACCGAACACCGGCAAATGTTCATCCCTACACATATGACAGGAGATAATGAAAGTGCCTTAATTCATCGCCCAGTTATCCTCTGCTCATTTTAGGCGAGGCAATGAAAAAGAAGAAAAATGTAAAATTTCTGGATCATTAGAGAATATCGGACAACCATCATGACTTCCGGAGCAAAATATTTTGTCTAACAGATTTACGTAAATATTTTAATGTTACATACGACTAGTAGACTCAAAAGTACCTTGTGATGCGGTATACCTATGGTTTTCAAAAGACATTCGATACACCACCACACAATAGACTGCTGCGTAAATAAAAATCCCATGGAATAGAGGACTGGCTCGCCAACAGAAGGTATAATACAGTTTTTTAATGGTCCAGTCTGCGACTGGCTGAACGTAACGAGTGGCGTGTTCACAGGGGTCGGTCCTTGGCCCATTTCTTTTCATAATACACAGTAATGATCTGGAAATGGGTCTCGTGTCTGGGATCTCCAGATTTATCGCTCATACAGAAGTAGGAAGTAGAGCTTTACATGAGCAAGACCACGAAGTAACCCAAGATCTCTACCAACTAGCAGCGTGGCCCCCAGGACCTTTTTGATATCCACATGAATACAGCATTGTACCAGGAGAAACGGCATAAAGCTAGAAGCTAAAAGATGTAATGCTGATGTGGGAGAAACTTTCTTTACCAGTAGAGCATTGGACACTGGAATAAGTTGCCATCAAATGTTGTTTGTGGAAAAATGATAGATACCTAAAAGATTAGTTAGACAGATCTTTCGTCTTTTGAGGGATCTACTGAATGACTCATTTACTGAATGAATCAAATACGTATGCTTTTATATTGTAGTAATTACCTGGTTCCATGGTAGGATTTTTCCCTTTCGCTCTACCCTTTTTTAAATTCCATGCTGGTTTACTTTACAAATGTGTAGTTCTTCCTCCATTTTTTTTTCTTTTTAGCATTTATGTCCGGGGAGAGAAGGGGGTTGCAAAGAGAACCATCTTACTGTTCGATCCTTACCTCATCATACTTGAATTAGAGATGAAGACTATTATGAAGTAAGCTATAAGACGAGAGCCTCCATATGGGGGGGAAAAAGGCTTTCTGTTACCTGTCTTTTCCACGTCTCCTTACCATCCACATCTGAGTTAACGTGAGGGATCTATCGCCCGTGATCAAGAGCGCCTACGAAGGAACACAAGAGCAACCTCCTTGGTATATGATATTATACCCTATTTGTACAGTTACGGTCCACTGGTTATTACTGCCCCGTGTGTTATATGCTGCTCCCGGACTTCCTTATACACAGGTGGATGAAGATCTCGTCCTGGCTATCCTCGCTGTGGGAGGGTTTGGTCTGTGTCTACAGCATGTCATGTTCCCCCGTGGAGAGTAAAAAAAAGACTATTGTTGTCAGTAATATCATCATGCGCGGTACTGATAGCGCCAACTGGGTGAAGTCTGGTCGCTCGTTCCAACCTACCAGGGTCATCATGAGTCAGGAATGAATAATGGCTTCTCATGGTGTCTGGAGGCGTCATCATCCCGTTCCCCTCAAGCTGTAGACTTGGTAAGAGGCAACACGTTCCCTCAGGGTCGACGTGACTGTCTGCCGTCAGATATCAAGTATATCTCGGAATCCGATCTCACAACAACACTGACGGAGCCTCGCCCACTTTGATGTCTGCATTACGACCTTCTCAAGCAGCGTCTCCGGATGGAGGTGAGAGGTGACTTGAATATATTAATTTCATGTTCTTTTCCCTGAACAGAACATCTCTTATCTGTCGCGTCTGTTTTAACCCTTTCGATGGAGGAGCACACGGGCAGACATGCCTGACTGCTAAGCTTTGGCCGTGGGATGCGATACGTTGAGTCATATTTCGACCTTTGTCGTAACGCTGGAAATAAGGAATATCTCGCACGAACAGAGTAGCAGCTTCTGTCTCACCTAGACACACAGCGAAGGTGTAACTGTGAGACAGATCTTCCATACGAGACGTGGCGACTACTGGCCGTTGTAGTATTAAACATATGGTCACTGGTGACCCCATTACTGAACACATCGAAACTGCACCAGGCACAAGATGGATCATGCTAGAATTCGTCTAGGTTACAGGCAGGCGTGTCTAGCAAGGTACAGGAAAGTACGACCTTAGCATTCTAAGTGTCGGATCTGCGCTGGACGTGATGTGCTGAGTGCCCTGAAATAAGAGATCTTAAGTCCTCAGGATCTTGTGGTGTTGTGAGCCTGGTGATCACGTCGCTGCTCTTGAGTAACACTGCCCCACTGTGCCTTTAAGCTTGCTGTGTCCTGAGCTGTGCCTCGCCTCGTGTAGCGTGTGTCATGAACCCGCCAGTATTACCGTGTCTGCCGTGCATCACACACCTCGTACCTTATGTACCCAGAACCTCTTCTGTAGCTGTTACCTGACTCCGTCTGCGCGTGAAATGTTGCCTTTGGCGAGGTTGTATCACTGGCAGTGCCGTCTCGTCACAGAACTTCTGACCCCCAAAGGAGTCTACATTTCCATGCGGCAGCCTTAGGCTACAGGAGCCTTTGAAGAGATCCTGGGTAACACCGGGAGTCTTTTATAGAAATTCTTTGTTAGGTAATTGTAGATAAAATGTCTTTTTTTTTTTATCGTACCCAGTGTCGCTACATTCAGCATGTTTTTCCCCTCGCATATGATGCGCGCTGACCCTCCTCCGTACTCTTATGAAGGTCAGTATATTGTGTAGCATCTTGTTCTTTGAGTGCACAGTGATGCTGGCTATTGTGTATACGTCTCGTGATTAAAAGGTACCCTGAGGGCTCTTTTCCTCTGTATTACCGCATACTGTCATTAACATTCTCTCTCTCTCTCTCTCTCTCTCTCTCTCTCTCTCTCTCTCTCTCTCTCTCTCTCTCTCTCTCTCTCTCTCTCCGCGACGGGATGAGTATCCTCTGGGTTCATCGGACCGTCTGTCACCCTCCCTCCTGCGTCGACAGGAAGGCGGTGACCCCGCTGCATGCTGGACGTGTACCCTTCGTCCACACCCTCACAAAAGAATGTTTTTGTCTGTCGACGCGTAGATAAGTGAGGCTTCGTTCAGATAATATGAAGTGATCTCTTGTTCATCCAGCCTCTGTGGTGGTGAGATAACACCCACTCAAGCCTCTCTACAGTAAACTACTTTGATATCGTAAGTGGTTTACCCCCGAGGCACATTTCCTCACTCCTGGTGTCCAATCATGTCCAACTAACCTGGTATTACGTTTTTCTCCCCGAAGAAAACGAAGTGTCGCTGTGTTACTAAGATGTTGTGATGGTACCATGACGTCGTGGTGGTACTATGGTTTTTTGTGGTGCTGTGTGGTTGCGGTAATATGTGTGGTAGTGTGGTGGTAATAGGGTGTTGTGGTGATAATATGGTGTTGTGATACTGCGGTGCTGCGTGGTACACTGTGGGTGTTGTGATGCTTTGTGTGGTCCTGTAGGCAGTGTTGTGGTATTGTGGTGGCTGTTGCGTTGTGTTGCCACTGTGTTGTCATGGTGATTCTGTGGTGTTGGATGTATTGTTGTGGTGATCCTATTGAGGTGGTGGTGTGTTATTGTGGTGGTAGTGGTTGTGTTTTTGTGTGGCACTGTAGTATTGAGGTGGTACGGTGATACTGTGGTGGAACTGTGCTTTTATGCCGGTGCTGTGGTGTTGTGGTGACACTCTGATGTTATGGTTTAAAACTGTAGTGTTGTGGTGATACTGTGGTGTTGTGGTGATACTGTGGTGTTGTGGTGATACTGTGGTGTTGTGGTAATACTGTAGTGTTGTGGTGATACTGTGGTGTTGTGGTGAAACTGTAGTGTTGTGGTGATACTGTGGTGTTGTGGTGATACTGTGGTGTTGTGGTGATTCTGTGGTGTTGTGGTGATTCTGTGGTGTTGTGGTGATACTGTGGTGTTGTGGTGATACTGCGGTGTTGTGGAGGCATCGTGACAGTATTTTGGTGGAAATGTAATATACTGTTGTCGTGGTGGTGCTGTGGTTCTGGTGGTACTGTGGTTGGGATAGTACTGAAGTGTTATGGTGTCACTGTGGTGGTGTGCTGCGATGATACAGTGGTGGTAGAAAGGTGTGGTAATGCTTTATTTTCGTTCTCATACTGGACTATAAAAGTAATCATTAACAACTTTTCGAACAAGTTTCTTGCTTGTATGATATTGCCTTTCATTGGTCCATCCTTGAATATCTTGAAGGACTGTTCACTGTTGACTTCTTCAGACTAGTTTGAAGATTGAGGTTGTGATCAGGTCACTCTTCACTCTTCTGTCTTCTGTTATGGGCATGTTCAAGACCTCCAGTCTTTCCCTGTAACTCAGCTCTCTTACTTCTGCCATCATCTTTTAATACAGTCTGCTGGACCTTCATTATTAGGTCTTCGTGGTTTTTTTTTTTAAGTGCGGTAACCAAACCCGGGAAGTATATTCTATTTCTGGCCTTGTTTATGATATGAATAGCTGGCTAAGTGTTTCCCTATTCGTATAATGTATTACTATTCTAGTCTAATCAAACAGTCTGCCTCCTTTACTATTCTCCTGAGGTAGAACTCCAGTAACAGGTTAGAGACGCTGTCAGCTCTCAAGTTCCTCTCACAAACAGATTCCGGCAGTCTGTTACCTTCTAGATAATATTCATATTGATGCCTTCATTCAGTGTATCCCATCCTCATTACCTTGCATATGTTCGGCTTAAATCTCATTGACTTTGTATCATATCAGCTTTGGAGCTTGACTCATTCGTATCGCCTGCTTTAAGGGAACAAGAAGGAATTGTTGTGTAATACTTCCACACCAGGAGTAATATAGACTTAATCAGTCGCGAGACTGGGGCTCAAGATTTACCTTTATCATTGCCTTTATATCAAAAAGTGAAGAGGTGCATGTCTTCGGTGTTGGAACGCTTCCACACTAACTTTTGACTTCCCCGCTAAAATTTTCTTCAGATATATTAGTCCTGCAAGGTATTTTTTTCTACCTGTTTTCCGTCGACGTGTTGCCGGTTGGCCTGAACGGTGGGAAGGGAGGCCTTGCTTTGCTATCCTTTTCTTCCGCTGTTGTTCAGGGGACTACATGTTTTTAAGTAGTGTGAAGGCCACACCACCTCGATTGCACCTCGGGCCTCTGTGGTCTGTGTATCCACGTACCTCTCATTCCACTTTGATTTGATTCCTCAGTTTCTTTAGTTCCTCATCCAGCTGTGGTAACGGTGATCCTGTCTCTCAATAATTTACACTCATTTCTTGAGCCTTTGTGTCGCAGATGAAGAATGTTTTATTTCTCTATCAATTTTCTCTGTGTCTTTTGTTACGACAGACTTAGTCCTCATCCCGTAACCTCCTTGTTAGGGATGTAGTCACACGACTGTTTAATCTTGTTTTTTTTCCCTTGTCTGACTCTCCAGTTCTATTTAGAAAACTCAAAAAAAATTCTCGCCTTGCTTGGTTGCATGTGTTTGTGCTTTAATAATAGGCCGTTCTTTGCCTGGACTGATTGGCTGGGTTTGATTTTTCTTACCTTGGCTTGTAGATCCTTGTATGTCTGGTACATTCAGTACTGCGGTGCTCTCTGGTAGTACTGTGATGTGGTAGTCTGATGTTTTAGTGGTGAGGTGATACAGTGGTGCTGTGGCGGTACTGTGATTCTGTGGAGGGACTGTGGTGTTGTGGAGATACTTTAGCGTTGTGGTACTGTGGTATTGTAGTGGTACGGTGGTCTTGTGGTGGTACAGTGACGTTGTGTTACTGTGGTGTTGTGGTGTTACGGTAGTGTCCTGGTGGTACGGTGATGTTGTGGTATTGTGATGTGGTACTGTGGTCTTGTGCTAATCAGGACTGTAGCCTTGTGGTGGTGTAGTGATGTTGTGACTGTATTGTGGTCGTGTGATGTTATACCTTCATTAGTCTTCGGGGGCTCTTCAACCCCCTCACCATCACCATCTCCAGGCTGTTTGGTTATGTCGTTGGTCGACCAAGCTGTTGGAAGCCGCGCTCCACAGGCCCACGTAGTTACCACAGCCTGGCTGGTCAGGTACACTTTATGTAAGTACTTCTTAGGTCGCTCTTAAGCTTCACTGCGCATCCCAGTCTATTTCTGATGATAGATGGCAAGGTGTTGAAGAGTCTTGTGCCCCGGATGTTTAAGGTGTTCTCTCTTTTCGTGCATCTGGCACCTGAGGTGGTATTTTACAGAGTCTTCCATGCTTGTTGTGCCAGTAGGATGTTAGTTACGAGTGTAAGTAGGGAACTATACCCTCTACGTTATTCCAGGTGTGATTGATGATGGTAATGTGGGTTGTGTGGTACTGTGATGTTGTGGTACTGTGGTGGTACTGCGGTGTTTTGGTATTGTGGTGGTACTGTGGTTACATTTTCCTCGTTTTCCTACAGCAGATTCCATTTCCTTTCTTGTCACATTGCAATGTTGTGATACTGTGGTGTTGTGGTTGAACATAGTTGTTATGGTGTTACTGTTGTGTTGTGGTGGTAATGTGGTGCTGTGATGGTTCTGTGGTGTTGTGGTACTGTGTTGTGATACTGTGGCACTGTGGTACTGTGGTGGTACTGTAGTGCTGTGATTTTGTGGTGCTGTGGTATCGTGGTACTAAGGCGTTGCGGTACTATGGGTTTTGTGGTACTGTGGTGTTATGGTTGTATACAGATACTGTGGTGGTGTTGTGATGGTACTGTGGTGCACTTGTGGTGGTACTGTGGTGTTATGGTTGTATACAGATACTGTGGTGATGTTGTGATGGTACTGTGGTGCACTTGTGGTGGTACTGTGGTGTTATGGTTGTATACAGATACTGTGGTGGTGTTGTAATGGTACTGTGGTGCACTTGTGGTGGTACTGTGGTGTTATGGTTGTATACAGATACTGTGGTGGTGTTGTAATGGTACTGTGGTGCACTTGTGGTGGTACTGTGGTGTTATGGTTGTATACAGATACTGTGGTGGTGTTGTGATGGTACTGTGGTGCACTTGTGGTGGTACTGTGGTGCAGTTGTGTTACACAGATATAGTGGTTGTTTTGATCGTGCAGTGTTGGGTGTGGTGCAGTGTTCTTATGGTGTTGTTGCATGCTGCTGTGATGGTCTGATAGTGTGGTGATGCTGTTATGTGGTTCGGAGTTGCGGTGATACAGTCGTGCTGTGGCTCTGTGGTGGGTGTACGTCGTCTGTATGGGATGTGGCGTTGTGGGTAGTGCTTTCGAAATACACAGACACACACACACACACACACACACATGTGAGCTTGGAAATGATTATTGATACTATCATAGAGAGAGAGAGAGAGAGAGAGAGAGAGAGAGAGAGAGAGAGAGAGAGAGAGAGAGAGATCAGTAAGTAAACACAGACATAAACACAGACGTAGTGTGTCGTGAGCACATCACGCCTGGCCTGGCGTGACAAGCATGAGTTCACTGCCCTCGTTTCTGTCATTATGGTGAGCCATGAGAGGGGGGGAGGTCGTCACCACCTCAGGTCATGACGTGTCTTTGATCATCATTACTGGGACGATACCCATGTTGATCAGCGTTACAGGAACAGTACCTTTATGGATCATCATTACTGGAACAATACCTGTCTTCGTCATGACTGGAACAATATTTGGCCTTATTATCTTTCCTGGAGCGATACCCGTCTCGATCATGATTAAAGGAGCAATACTTGTCTCGCTCATCATTCGTGGGTCAATACGTGTCTCGCTCATCATTACTGAGGTTCACTTACGATAGGATAACAGTAATTAGCCTGATGAGGCCTCACATGGTTAGGAGATACGTAACTTTTGACACTGAGGTAATACGAGGCTCACGTCATCCCAGGCTCACGTCATCCAAGGCACCTCATCATGATGACATGATATAGTACGATAAAATTGAGGGTAAAGTGTAGGAAATATACCGGCAGTAACCGATGTTGTTATCAAGCAAAATATTATGATAACGGGGGTGTGATAACAGTGGTGGGAGGAGGAGGCCAGAGTAGGGGGCCCCCCACACCTCAGCAGCAACACCTGCTGGGGTTATTGAAGACACTTGTTCTTGTACTCAGAAAGGTACACAGAAACAGGATTCAGTTATCCGAAAGAAATATTAGCTAAAGTACGATTACTTCGCGTCTAGAAGTTTGAAGGACTTGTTGTTTAATGAGCGTCGACTTTGGTTAAAAAGGTTTGTATCTGTGCACGAGAGTCAGTGTGTCTTTCTGGACTTATTGATATTCATCTGCTGATGGTCATTAAGCTAGAGTTCGTATCATCACAGCTCATACACACACACACACACACACTGCCATAACTTGATTGAAAACCAGCCAGTTGAACTTGTGTATCATGTGAGAGAAATATGACGACTTAAGTTCTCTATGGCGTCCTTCACACGAGCTCCTCTGCCAGACGGACGAGCCTTTCCCTCCTACCTCCCCTCTCTCCTACCACTTTTCTACCACAAGCCTGCTCTTCCCCTCCTATCACCCCTCAACCACAAGCCTCCTCTCTCCCTCCTAACAACCCTCTACCACAAGCCTCCTCCTCTCCCTCCTAACAACCCTCTACCACAAGCCTCCTCCTCTCCCTCCTAACAACCCTCTACCACAGGCCTGCTCTCTCCCTCCTACCACTTCTCTACCACAAGCCTCCTCTCTCCCTCCTACCATCCCTCTACCACAGGCCTACTCTCTCCCTCCTACCACCCCTCTACCACAGGCCTGCTCTCTCCCTCCTACCACCCCTCAACCACAAGCCTCCTCTCTCTCCCTCCTACCATCCCTCTACCACAGGCCTGCTCTCTCCCTCCTACCACCCCTCAACCACAAGCCTCCTCTCTCCCTCCTATCACCCCTCTACCACATGCCTCCTCTCTCTCCCTCCTACCATCATTCTACCACATGCCTCCTCTCTCTCCCTCCTACCATCCCTCTACCACAGGCCTCCTCTCTCCCTCCTACCATCCCTCTAAAACAAGGCTGCTCTCTCCCTCCTACCACCCCTCTACCACAAGCCTCCTCTCTCCCTCCTACCACCCCTCTACCACATGCCTCCTCTCTCTCCCTCCTACCATCCCTCTACCACATGCCTCCTCTCTCTCCCTCCTACCATCCCTCTACCACAATGCTGCTCTCTCCCTCCTACCACCCCTCTAAAACAAGCCTCTTCTCTCCCTCCTACCACTTCTTTTCCTCTGCACAAGTCTTCCTCCTCCAACCTCCCGCACCCGTATATATACGTGGGATAACTCTTGTACTGATAGAAAATGCGACTCACATGATCAGTATATTTATCTTTGTTCGGTTGGATACGTAATACGTTAGAAGCAATGATCAAAGTCATTTTTGTTCGATCTTTTTTGATACAGTGAACCTAGAATTGACAAGTAAAATGGGTTCCATTTCAAAAGTTCATGTTTAAAAGAAGTGTTATAGTTCTATAGTTACAGTCGGAAGAAATGGGAGCCAAATATATTCTCAGGTTGTTTTCTTGAATTTCGGAGAACTTTCAAGAAAGGACATCAGATATGGACGAGGTTCGCGGACTGGACTACAGATGGGGAACGAGGAACGGTGCACACATAGGGGAGGTACCTGACTGGTCCAGTGTGGCAGACGGGGGCACACAGGGATCGCTTCTAAGGTCCCATTCAGAATTTCAGAGTACAGAAGTCACTGGTCTGAGAACAGCGCCAAAGAGTTAGTTTACCATCTCTCTCCAAAGCGTGACAGGGATTTAGGTATCATGTACCTAGTACCATTACCTCACAAGATGCAACTCAGAAATGAGTAAATTAAGCCCAAACAAAGGTGACAGAAATAGTTAACTGGAGATAGAATGCTACGCTAGCCATTGTTGTACACTCGGCCCCAGGAGTTCGCGAGCACGTACTTAGTGTGTTTTATGTCCGCTGGCTGAGCTGGTAATGCTGTATGGCAGAGGAGTGCGGGACGTGGAACACAGTACACAGACGTGAACTGTTAAGTGTTATCAAGTGTAAATGGTGGTTAGCAAGAGTATCATTACGGTGATCAAATATGACTATTGTTATCTTATCAGAGGCAGTTAGAGACGTGTGATGACGATATCAATATTACTGGCCAGAGAAGGGTGGGTGAGGGCTGGGTAGGGTTGGGGTGTTGTGGGTACCGGGAGGGGCTGTAGAGGGAGATGGAGGGTGTCAAGAGGTCACAAGACGTGACAATTAGCTCGTAAATGTTGCATGTCCCTGTTGAACACGGTTGCTGTGTATATATGTGAGTATATGGTATACAGAATCCCACCTGGACCTTCACAGTAGACACGTTCTGATAAAGTGTCATATAACATTACTACGTGATGATTAATAACTGCTGTACGGCAATAGCAAGTCTTAACGCCATGAAATATGACGTTCAGTAACATTCATGGATGTTTTTTTTATATGCCTGATCGTTATCATTTATACAGGATATACCACCAGACCTATCTATGTGCAAGAGCCACTCAACTGTTTTATCAGTGGTCATGTACGCAGCAGTTCACGTCACTGTACTATGTTCCACGTAGCGTTGCGCCTCCCCTATACAGTGTTACCAGCTCAGTTGACGTAAGCATGATAGGTATACGTGCTAGCGAAGTCCTGTGGCCCAGTTTACATGAAGAATCAGACCTTAGACTTGATAATCAGTGATAATCTAAAGTACACAAAGTAATGCCTAATTCCTTATGATAAGACAAGCTGTGTTTGGTGCTTTAGATGGAATTATAAACTATAAATGAAACACGCTATCACTTACTATATACAACACCCTAGTTAAACCTAAGCCATTTATTTCTGGTCACCAGATTTTATCATTGAGAAGGAAAAGCTAGACAGAATACTTAAAAGAGCAACAAAACTAATTCCGTCACTTGAAAATTGAGCCGCATGTGGAAACACTCCCAGTTCTGAAATGTATCGTTTCTAATGAGGTGAAGGTTTCACTGAGATCTCATCGTAATTTTCAACACTCAAAACCGTTTTCCACGATACTTCTCACAGTGAGTACTTCCCGTTAAACAGACACAATAATGAGAAATAATATTATGGGCAACCTTTATTACATCATGAGTAAAGTTATAGAAAACTGGAATAAACAATCTTTAGGTACTGTGAAGATTATCATATCTTTAGATACTGTGAAGATTGTGAAGATTATCATATCTTTAGATACTGTGAAGATTGTGAAGATTATCATATCTTTAGATACTGTGAAGATTGTGAAGATTATCATATCTTTAGATACTGTGAAGATTATCATATCTTTAGATACTGTGAAGATTGTGAAGATTATCATATCTTTAGATACTGTGAAGATTGTGAAGATTATCATATCTTTAGATACTGTGTAGATTATCAGTAGGTATGTAGCATCACAGCTGAACAACTACTGTAATGATCTTGGTAAACCATAAACAAACTTATTTATAAATGACAGGTCTTTCAGTCTCTTTGATTACTGATAAGAACAGCAACCAAAGTCCTTCTCCCCTCCAGAACATCCTGCAGCTATGATCACATCAGATGTTGTCCATTCATCCTTTCCTGTAAATATTCCATGCCACTATACCTCCTCCATATTGCACACACACACACTCACACACTCTCTCTCTCTCTCTCTCTCTCTCTCTCTCTCCTTAAGTAGAGAAACCCAAGGTAGACCTTCGTATATAAGGCCGTATACTACCACATACCTCTTCACCTCCTTCCCCCTCCCCACAAGCCCATTCTTCACCCCTATCACCAGAGGGGTCCCAGCTGGGAACATTAATAGTAACTTCACACCCACCGGGTTCCCCCCCCCCCCTCCTCCTCCCCAGGACAGGAGCAAAGTTCCGCTGAATTTTGCTTCCCCGTTGAGCGCGTAGGGAATAGTGATCAAAGACGAGGGAGGGAATATATCATGGTGGGATTTACCTGGCCTGCTTACTATGGCAACCACGCCCTTTGCTAAGAGCTACGGCACAGGGGCCTTCCGTTATAGGCCCCAGATGCAGGGAGCGAGAATTTAGATATATTTATGGGAGACTTTCATGTGGTTTATGGGGATAAAACATGACTAGACTCTCCACATATTGATGGTAAAGGTGAGAGAGAGAGAGAGAGAGAGAGAGAGAGAGAGAGAGAGAGAGAGAGAGAGAGAGAGAGGAGTTTCATCCTGTTAATGAATATATGAACTTTTCACAAATCCCTTGAAAGCTAAAAAAAGAAAAAAAAAGTTTTTTGCTAGATATGAGTGGGGGGAGGCTGCTATACTCACAGGGAACTTTAGCGCCAGTAGCTTCATGCGTCGTTCATCTGAAACACAGGAGAGGGGAAAAAGATTAGTGGCCGTACCTTTATGAAGGAGCTGAGGAAAGTAATTCTTTGCAAGCTTATAATATGTCACGAGCGATGGAGGGAGTGTGTGAGGATGGGACGAGACCAGCCGATGTTGCCACAAAGCCCCTGAAGCAGTGGCTGACCTGGGGAGGGAGTTAGGTCAACATCTCTCACTCCCTCAACGTGAGCAGGGCTTCATCAGCCAAGACCTTGGACGAGGTACGTTCCTCTAGAGTGTGTTACCGTAGTGTTGCGTGAGGATGTATGTTACCTTAGTGTTGCGTGAGGATGTATGTTACCTTAGTGTTGCGTGAGGATGTATGTTACCTTAGTGTTGCGTGAGGATGTATGTTACCTTAGTGTTGCGTGAGGATGTATGTTACCTTAGTGTTGCGTGAGGATGTATGTTACCTTAGTGTTGCGTGAGGATGTATGTTACCTTAGTGTTGCGTGAGGATGTATGTTACCTTAGTGTTGCGTGAGGATGTATGTTACCTTAGTGTTGCGTGAGGATGTATGTTACCTTAGTGTTGCGTGAGGATGTATGTTACCTTAGTGTTGCGTGAGGATGTATGTTACCTTAGTGTTGCGTGAGGATGTATGTTACCTTAGTGTTGCGTGAGGATGTATGTTACCTTAGTGTTGCGTGAGGATGTATGTTACCTTAGTGTTGCGTGAGGATGTATGTTACCTTAGTGTTGCGTGAGGATGTATGTTACCTTAGTGTTGCGTGAGGATGTATGTTACCTTAGTGTTGCGTGAGGATGTATGTTACCTTAGTGTTGCGTGAGGATGTATGTTACCTTAGTGTTGCGTGAGGATGTATGTTACCTTAGTGTTGCGTGAGGACGTATGTTACCTTAGTGTTGCGTGAGGATGTATGTTACCTTAGTGTTGCATGAGGATGTATGTTACCTTAGTGTTGCGTGAGGATGTATGTTACCTTAGTGTTGCGTGAGGATCTTAGAAAAAACATCACCCATGTTATGAACACCAGGGTTACTGAGCCAAGTCAAACATTCGGGACACACTTTCTTTTCGGTGAAATTTGTCACGCGATACTGTCAGGGGAAGGCGATCCTGGCAGACCCTGACTTTGACCCAGGCTGGCCCTAAACTGACCCTAGGTTGACCTCAAGCTGACCTGAAGCCCGTCATGGGAGCCTTGACCCTCAGAACGTTTTAGAAGCTTAGCTTCGGTTAGGTTAGGCTGTGTTCGGGTAGATTTCCCGAGTATATGACACTTCGTCTGCCATGAGTGACACCTCATGACACCTCGTGACACCTCATCAGCTATGAGAGGTAGGGTCATGCCACCTCGTCAGCCATGAGAGGTAGGGTCATGCCACCTCGTCAGCCATGAGAGGTAGGGTCATGACACCTCGTCAGCCATGAGAGGTAGGGTCATGACACCTCGTCAGCCATGAGAGGTAGGGTCATGCCACCTCGTCAGCCATGAGAGGTAGGGTCATGCCACCTCGTCAGCCATGAGAGGTAGGGTCATGCCACCTCGTCAGCCATGAGAGGTAGGGTCATGCCACCTCGTCAGCCATGAGAGGTAGGGTCATGCCACCTCGTCAGCCATGAGAGGTAGGGTCATGCCACCTCGTCAGCCATGAGAGGTAGGGTCATGACACCTCGTCAGCCATGAAAGGTAGGGTCATGCCACCTCGTTAGCCATGAGAGGTAGGGTCATGCCACCTCGTCAGCCATGAGAGGTAGGGTCATGACACCTCGTCAGCCATGAGAGGTAGGGTCATGACACCTCGTCAGCCATGAGAGGTAGGGTCATGCCACCTCGTCAGCCATGAGAGGTAGGGTCATGCCACCTCGTCAGCCATGAGAGGTAGGGTCATGCCACCTCGTCAGCCATGAGAGGTAGGGTCATGCCACCTCGTCAGCCATGAGAGGTAGGGTCATGCCACCTCGTCAGCCATGAGAGGTAGGGTCATGCCACCTCGTCAGCCATGAAAGGTAGGGTCATGACACCTCGTCAGCCATGAGTGCACCGTACGCCAGAGGTGTCACACACTCATGCTCAACACATGAGAGTTCAAAACTTGTCTAGGACAGACATAGTGTGAGGCGAGATGGAGGAGGGGAAGGAAGGAAGAGGAGGAGGGGAAGGGAGAGGTAGAAGGAGGAGGAGGGGAAGGAAGGAAGAGGAGGAGGGGAAGGGAGAGGTAGTAGTGGGAGGAGGAGGAGGAGGGAAAAGGGGGGAAGAAGACTGCCAAGAACACAATGGTGTAGGCGTCAGTGGGAAGGTCCGGGGGACACTCATAATGAAGGAGGCGGGCCCGGTCAGACGGGGGCACAGGAGGGCACTGATGATGGTCGGGGGCAGCTGGAGGAGAGAGAGAGAGAGAGAGAGAGAGGGGGGGGGTAAGCGGTAACGGGAGGTTGTTATCACTGATGGTTAGAGTTGGGGGTCACAGGTAGAGAGATGGGTGGGGGTCACAGGTAGGGAGGTGGGTGGGGGTCACAGGCACGAAGGTGGGTGGGGGTCACAGGTAGGGAGGTGGGTGGGGGTCACCGGCACGAAGGTGGGTGGGGGTCACAGGTAGGGAGGTGGGTGGGGGTCACCGGCACGAAGGTGGGTGGGGGTCACAGGTAGGGAGGTGGGTGGGGGTCACCGGCACGAAGGTGGGTGGGGGTCACAGGTAGGGAGGTGGGTGGGGGTCACAGGTCGGGCTGCAGCAGGGGTGACGGAGGGGCTGCAGCAGGAGCAGGGATGGTGGGGGTGGGAGATGATGGCCACATAAGTGTACGTACCTGCAGGAGGCCAGGATGGTTGTGCAGGGAGGTGGCGTCTGTGCAGGTGAGAGTAGTAATAGTGGAGGCGAGGCTGTGGGGAGGATAATGATGATGAAGGTTGTGCGGGGGTGAGTGAGGGAGGATGGGGAGAGTAAGGGATCTTTGGGGAGAGTGAGGGGGGGGGTGTGTGGGGAGTGAAGGAGTAGAGTGAGGGAGTAGGGGGAAGGAAGAGAGTGTAGGGAGATTAAGGAGTTACAGGGAGATTAAGGGAGTTTGGAGAGAGTGGGAGAGTGTTGGTGAATGAGGGAATGTGAGGAAAACGAGGGAATGAGGACAGAAAGAGGGGAGTGTGGAGAGAGTTTCATCAGTGAGAGTGAATGGTTTAGGACGATGGCCACCTGAGCCACTCTTTATGTTCTCCCAGCGCACTGGACCTACCAGCCTGCTGGACCTACCTTCCTGCTGGACCTACCAGCCTGCTGGACCTACCAGCCTGCTGGACCTACCTTCCTGCTGGATCTACCAGCCTGCTGGATCTACCAGCCTGCAGGACCTACCAGCCTGCTGGACCTACCAGCCTGCTGGACCTACCTTCCTGCTGGATCTACCAGCCTGCTGGATCTACCAGCCTGCTGGACCTACCAGCCTGCTGGACCTACCTTCCTGCTGGATCTACCAGCCTGCTGGATCTACCAGCCTGCTGGATCTACCAGCCTGCTGGACCTACCAGCCTGCTGGACCTACCTTCCTGCTGGATCTACCAGCCTGCTGGATCTACCAGCCTGCTGAACCTACCATCCTGCTGGACCTAACAGCCTGCTGGACCTACCTTCCTGCTGGATCTACCAGCCTGCTGGATCTACCAGCCTGCTGGATCTACCAGCCTGCTGGACCTACCAGCCTGCTGGACCTACCAGCCTGCTGGACCTACCTTCCTGCTGGATCTACCAGCCTGCTGAACCTACCAGCCTGCTGGACCTACCTGCCTGCTGGATCAACCAGCCTGCTGGATCTACCAGCCTGCTGGACCCAAAGTTACCTCCTTTCCTACTTGCCTTCATGTCTGTGTGTTTATTTACCTTCCTACTTGTCTTACCTCCCTACCTACCTTAATGTCTAGCCGAGTCTTACCTCCTTACCTATCTACTGTCTGCCTAATTTACCTCATTTTTAACACCTTTGTTACCTACCGTCTCCTTACCTACTTACCTTCCTGCCTACATCCTTACTTCCTTACCTACCTAAATTCCACACCAACTTACCTCTCTCCCTGATACCTACTTACCTGTTTGCTTACCTACCCACTTATCTTCTTACCTCCCTACATGCTTACCTATCTGAGCGTTTACCTTCCTTCAGGCCTCCTCACTACTTACCCTCCCTTCACGCACGCTTATGACTACCTACATCCCTACGTGTCTACTTACCTGGGAGCTTACTCCCTGTTAACGCAATTGCCTCCTACCTACCAACCCTCATACTTTTCTTCTCTCTTACCTAAATGCACCCCTAAATGCCTACTTACCTAATTATCTTCTTCCCTACACCATTATCTACTTACAAACCTACTTACCCATCTACATTGTCACCTACCGACCTATACCTGCCTTATGACCTCCCTATATGCCTACCTACCTACCCCCATGGCTCCTTACCTACCTACCTATCTCCTTGCCTACCTAGCTACCTAGGGAGCGGCTGCGCCAGGTGGCTGGGCCAGGAAGCTGCCTAATAGCTGGCGGGCGGCCGGGCCGGAAGGTGGGGCCCTCACGCGATTTGGACCCCTAATGAGGTTTCTCTCTGGGTTTCCCCCGGACATCTCCCACTTCATTACTGGGGCTTCCACCTCCATCCGCCCAACATCTACTCCATCCACCTATTCCACTTCTACACTGCCCAGTGGTTCCACTTTACTCATCCGCCCAACATCTACTCCATCCACCTATTCCACTTCTACACTGCCCAGTGGTTCCACTTTACTCATCCGCCCAACATCCACTTTATCCACCTCACCCACTTCGCCACTGTCCAGTGGGTCTACTTTATCTATCCGGCCACCATCCACTTTAGTCCGCTTGTCCACTTTTCACTGTATCCACATTATCCAGACCCATCATCTGCTCCATCCATATCATCATTATGGTAACCATCCTCTGTATCCACTTCACCCACTCGTCCACTATGCGTTGTATCCGCCTCATCCATCCGCACACCATCCACTTTACCACTCTGTCCAACTCATCCACTTATCCACCGTCAACTCTGTCCACACAGCCATCATTCGCTGTGCTGATATCATCATCCACCGTGTGCTCTAGTCTAGTAAGAGGGTGCTGGTGGGTCGCCTCAGGTGGATGAGCTACAGTGGATGGCCAGGTGGCGGGTGGCAGGAAGTGAGTGAGTCAACAGCAGTGGGTGGCCAGGTGATAGGCGGCAAGTGATACGTGAACAGCACTAGGTGGCCGATGATGGGTGGCAGATGGTGAGAGGGTGAGCAGCGGTGAGTGGCCGATGGTAGGTGGCAGGTGTTGGGTGGGTGGCTGATGGTGGGTAGCAGGTGTTGGGTGGGTGGCCGATGGTGGGTGGCTGGTGTTGGATGGATGGCAGGTGTTGGGTGGGTGGGCAGCAGTGAGTGGCCAGGTATGGGGATGAGGGACCTCCCATCAGAACATGGGCCACTACAGATTTTCTTCGTCTTACCAGACCACACCAGAGGAGGATTCTGTTACCCTAAACACCCCGCCGTAACAGACCAGAGGCTGGTGTCCGCGCCTTCCCCGTAACAGACCAGAGGCTGGTGTCCCCGCCGTAACATACCAGAGGCTGGTGTCCGCGCCTTCCCCGTAACAGACCAGAGGCCGGTGTCCCCGCCGTAACATACCAGAGGCTGGTGTCCGCGCCTTCCCCGTAACAGACCAGAGGCTGGTGTCCCCGCCTTCCATGTAACAGACCAGTGGCTGGTGTCCGCTCCTTCCGCTAACAGACCAGAGGCTGGTGTCTCCGCCTTCCCCATAACAGACCAAAGGCTGGTTTCCCCGCCGTCTTCGTAACAGACCAAGAGTTATCACACTCCCTCATCACACGAGGTTCATTCCAGTCGCCTAACTTTATAGTTTTCTCGTCATCCCATTGTTGATTAAAACCCCCTCAATCTTTCCCTCCAAAACAATCCAGAAATAGATCTTAGAGCGCAAGTGTGAGCGCATCTTCGCGGTGTCCTAAGACATCATGCATCGGGTGTCTGAGGACATCACGATGTCATCGCGGCGTATGAGCGTGTTATGCATGATGGAGTGAGGACGTCATGGCGACGTCTGCAGTCGTCATGCATCAACATCAGGCAGGGGGGGTCCAGGTCATCGATCGAGGTCATCACGCTGACATCTTCACATGTCGCGCACCACACACTTTAGAAACATCGCCGTGACCTCCGAGGTGTCACATGTCAGAGAGAGAGAGAGAGAGAGAGAGAGAGAGAGAGAGAGAGAGAGAGAGAGAGAGAGAGAGAGAGGCCCATCAGAGTGTGGCATGTCACAGTGTCATATGTCAACAGGGTGGTGATGGCGGTGGGAACTCTGGGGGCGCCCCGCCTTGATCTGATTATGACGGTGGACCTCCTCCTCCTCCTCCTCCTCCTGCTCTCCGGGGGTCAAGTTTTAATTAATTCTCTTCACTCGTTTACTGAGAACAAACGCTTTTTTTTTCTTTTTTTTTTTTTTTGGTCTGGCCTGCAGCTGCATTAGTCCTCTTATGTCCGACATAAAACTCCTTTATTCCCCCTTTTGGCAAATGTCCGTTTATTCTCCCTGTGTGTGTGTGTGTGTGTGTGTGTGTGTGTATATATGTGTGTGTGTGTGTGTGTGTGTGTGTGTGTGTGTGTGTGTGTGAGCAAGAGGTGGATGCTTTATGGCCTGTCTGTATATTTCCCCGAGATGTTTAAGAATGTTTATGCTTGTGTTTACGCTCGAGACATTGCATTACAGGCGTGATATTTACATTACGTCGCTGGAGGCTGGAGTTGTATAGCCTTAACTGTAGTGAAGACTCCATTAGCAGCCAGCATTAAACAGTGAACGTGGGAGTTTCCGGGGCATTACCCTGCTATCTCTAGGTGCGTTGAGGCCCATAACCACCAGCTCGTACCATCACTCTTGGCCTTTAAGTGCAATGTTTAAGTGTTGGGAATATCTTAAGCCAGTCTGGAGGGCTTCTTTAAGCGACTTGTTCTTGTTGATGTTGCCTCCCCTTCTTGGCCCACTCTGCGCCATGCAGGTCAATAACAGACCCGTGACCCACTCTGCACCATCCAAGATCAATAACAACCACCTGGCCCACTCTACACCATCCAGGTCAATAACCAACCTCTGGCCCACTCTGCACCATCGACGATCAATAACAACGACCTGGCCCACTCTGCACCATCCTGTTCAATGATAACCCATGGTCCACTTTGCACCTCCAGGCCAATACTAACCCCCGAGTCCATTCTCTACCCCTAAGTGGTTAACAGTCCCCTCGCCCACTGTTCACACCCACCCAGATCAGTATTGCATATTGTGCAGCTGTCTGTCTATTTGTCTCATCTGTCAGTGTTTGTCAAACTTTATCTATCCATACGTATGTATATATATATATATATATATATATATATATATATATATATATATATATATATATATATATATATCATTCTTTTTTCCACCCCATCACACTTGATCTCCGTTTCCCATGTTTGTGAAGTAGCGTAAGAACAGGCAAAGAAAGGCCGCATTCGCGCAAATGCATTCTCTGCCTGCCATATGTAATGCACCGAAACCAAAGCTCCCTATACACAGCCAGGCCCCACAGCCCTTTCTATAGTTTCCCCAGGCCGCTTCATGCCTTAGTTCAGTCATCGACAGCATGTAGACCCCTTTATACCACATTGATTCTATTTCAGTCTTTCCCGTGCACGTCTCTCACCCTCACTCACGTTCAAGCAGCGATCACTCAAACTCTTTCTCACTCCATATGTGGTGTGAGGTGGTTTGATCGAGTAAATAATGAAAGTGTAAGAGAGATGTGTGGTAATAGAGTGTGGTTGTGAGAGCAGAAGAGGGTGTGTTGAGATGGTTTGGTCACATGGAGAGAATGAGTGAGGAAAGATTGACAAAGAGGATATATGTGTCAGAGGTGGGGGGGGGGGGGGGTGATGCTATTCCATGTGTGGCGTGGTGGCGACGGGAATGGAAGAAGGCAGCAAGTATGAATATGTACATTGTATATATGTATATGTCTGTATCTATATGTATGTATACGTTGAAATGTATAGGTATGTATATGTGTGTGTGTGTGTGTGTGTGTGTGTGTGTGTGTGGGCGTTTATGTATATACATATGTATGTGGGTGGATTGGGCCATTCTTTCGTCTGTTTCCTTGCGCTACTTCGCTATCGCGGGAGACGGCGACTAAGTATGATGAATAGATGATATATATATATATATATATATATATATATATATATATATATATATATATATATATATGTAAACATGAAAAACCTAATGTTGTGGACTAAGAGGAAGGGTGAGGCAGGAGTGAAAGAGGCGACGGACGACGCTCCCGTGTTATGATAATGAGATTCTCTCCCAAATGTTCTTGTAAAATCTTTCAGGAGGCCAGAACACGCGCGCTGAAGGCTGCCTCTCTCGTCCCATTGGCTCGGCCGGGGGAACTTGAGCAGTTTGTGTGGATGGGCCAGGGACAGACAGGCTTCCTCTTGTGTCTTCCGGAATCCAATAACTAAACACTCATTGTGTGACAACTGAGGCTGGGAATTATCACACACACACACACACACACACACACACACACACACACACACACACACACACACAGATGCAGAGGGAAGGTTGAGAAAGAAGGTTTAATGGTTCAGTTAAAGATAACAAAAAAGCTAAGGAGCTTCGACATGTTCTGTGACGAAGACATTGGCGATACACCAGCCATGCAGCGGTTGCGAGAGAGCAGTGAATGGGCGTAGTAGGATAAGAATGGATGAACAAAGAAGAAATTTTGAGACTATTATGAGCAGGTTAGGAGGAAATGGGCAAGTTGCCAGTTAGTGAGCAGCAAATCAGATTAAGGGGTTCAGAGGGAAGATGTATAAAGGATGAAGTAATGATATGATAAGCTCTGAATAAGTTCTGAAGGAACTGAATGATAAGTTCAGTAGTGTTTTCGTAGTGGCAGACATTGTAGCCCCAGCACTGAGATATCTATAAGAGACATGAACAAATACTTCTGAAGGTTCTTGAGTCATTCAAGGCTTATGGTCTTGATGACATTTCACGGTGTACACTGGACGTGTGTGCAGATTACACTTGAAAAACTTCTCGAAGTACCATGCAAGATGTCACTGGAGAAGAGGAGAGTTTCAAAGGCGAGCGGAAGAGGGCAACCGTCATAACCCTACAAGAACGGAGACCGCGAGGAGGGCAACCTGTCATAACCCTACAAGAACGGAGACCGGGAAGAGGGCAACCGTCATAACCCTACAAGAACGGAGACCGGGAAGAGGGCAACCGTCATAACCCTACAAGAACGGATACCAGGAGGAGGCAACCCTCATAACCCTACAAGAACGGAGACCGGGAAGAGGGCAACCGTCATAACCCTACAAGAACGGAGACCGGGAGGAGGCCTTGAATTACCAGCTGGTCTCACTGACGACTGTGGTCTTCAGGCTTCTGGAAGAGATAATGAGACAGCAGTTGGACGGCTTCTGCAGAGGAGAAATTTTCTGAGTGAAAGACAACACGATGTCAGGGGAAGGAGGCCATGTATGACGGATTGCTTCTGTTTCCACGAGAGTGTGAGCTAGGTGTTCGACAGAAGAGAAGGCAAGTTGATTTGTTCTTACATGGACTGCAAGAAAACTTTTGGAAGGGAACAAAGGACGCATGTCGAAGGATTCACCTCAAAATGGGTTGAAGTCTTCAGTGGAGTGCCTTAGAGGTCTGTTCTGGGACCGTCATTCTTCTTGATCTGTGTGAATGACTTGCCGGAAGGTATGGACTTTGGCCGAAACATGTTTGTAGACGAAGCAGAGGTCATGAAGGAAGTGAAAACGAGTATGAGTGCGTCAGCTTACAGAAGGAAGTAGACAGACTCCGAAGTTGGTCTGATGCATGGTTGACGAAATCACATCCGAACAAATGTAAAGAAAATGGGAAATAGTGGATGAAGGTCTTGATATGAATATCTTCCAGGAGGAACTATGCTGCATTGAAATGTGTGCGAGAGAAACTTTGGAGTAGTCATCACTCGTGGAGCAACAAGAGCGACTCAAGATTAAGTCAGTCGGTTTATATCTAACAGAAGCAGCCCAGAAACTGTGACAGTGACTTGTACACAACGATGGCACAGACAAACCCGAGATCTCAGCAACAGTTCCCTTAAAGTCTCAAAACGCTTAGAGAGGCACCAGGCACCCGTGGATGTACACAGTTAATAATACTTGGTTAAGTGAATCTCTTTTTAAAACCATAATACATAAACATATATCCATGGATATACACCATTAATAATACTTGGTTAAGTGAATCTCTTTAAAACCATAATACATAAACATATATCCATGGATGTACACCATTAATAATACTTGGTTAAGTGAATCTCTTTAAAACCATAATACATAAACATATATCCATGGATGTACACCATTAATAATACTTGGTTAAGTGAATCTCTCTTTGAAACCATAATACTTAAACACATATACACATTAGTCTGTCGGGGGTAAATAAGGGGCCAAAAACACGCTTACATAAAATCCCCCACATATCCATCAAAAGACACACCTGTACACACACTTCAGTCTTCTCTTCCATTTCAAACTCTCCCTTACCCTGTCCCACCTCCTCCCCTCAAACCGCCCCATTAAAAAAGATGTCGGTATATGTATTTTACATATGATGAATTTATAGTTAGTAGTAAGCACTTGATCATTAAAGAGATTATGTTAATTGATATATGCTCTCATTACCTAGCATAGGTACTTGGAAGGTAATTGGCTGACATGAAGTTTTGTCCCCGAGCTGATGGGCTGTATAGGGTCAGTAATTAAACGCGAGGAAGATAAGAATGCCGGGGTTACAAATGAGTGAGGAGTTGAGAACGATCCCAGAGGTCGAGAATGGGAACATTCCCCACCTGCAGTGTGTTGTGGTTGCCTGGCTCTGAACCCTAAGGTCAAACCTGTGAGGTAGCCAGCAGTCGGGCCCCCTCCTTAGTTCGCTCTCCTCCCTGTGAGACAGCTACTCCCTCTTCCTCCTCCTCCTCCTCACTCACCTTACATAACAACAGAGCTTCCCTGCCATGAAACGTCTGCCTCTCTGCTTGGCCAGTACTATACCATATTCTCTCTCTCTCTCTCTCTCTCTCTCTCTCTCTCTCTCTCTCTCTCTCTCTCTCTCTCTCTCTCTCTCTCCCTCTCTCTCTCTCTCTCTCTCTCTCTCTCTCTCTCTCTCTCTCTCTCTCTCTCTCTCTCTCTCTCTCTCTCTCTCTCTCTCTCTCTCTCTCTCTCTCTCTCTCTCTCTCTCTCTCTCTCTCTCTCTCTCTCTCTCTCTCTCTCTCTCTCTCTCTCTCTCTCTCTCTCTCTCTCTCTCTCTCTCTCTCTCTCTCTCTCTCTCTCTCTCTCTCTCTCTCTCTCTCTCTCTCTCTCTCTCTCTCTCTCTCTCTCTCTCTCTCTCTCTCTCTCTCTCTCTCTCTCCTCTCTCTCTCTCTCTCTCTCTCTCTCTGACTACAATGTGTAACCTCCTCCTGCAACTCTCCTCTAGACAACAGTTCTCCATCTCAGTAACCTCCTCCCCCTTCCCGTACCCTAGACAATATTATGGTTCCCCAACCTCTCCATGCTGGACTACACTCCCGCGTGCTCCTCAAGGTTGGCCTACACTCCCGCGTGCTCCTCAAGGTTGGCCTACACTCCGTGCTCCCCAAGGCTGGCCTACACTTCCTCGTGCTTCCCAAGGTTGGCCTACACTCCTTCGTGCTCCCCAAGGCTGGCCTACACTTCCTCGTGCTCCCCAAGGCTGGCCTACACTTCCTCGTGCTTCCCAAGGTTGGCCTACACTCCTTCGTGCTCCCCAAGGCTGGCCTACACTTCCTCGTGCTCCCCAAGGTTGGCCTCCACTCCTTCGTGCTCCTCAAGGCTGGCCTATACTTCCTCGTGCTCCCCAAGGTTAGCCTACACTTCTCGTGCTCCCCAAGGCTGGCCTACACTTCCTCGTGCTCCCCAAGGCTGGCCTACACTTCCTCGTGCTCCCCAAGGCTGGCCTACACTTCCTCGTGCTCCCCAAGGCTGGCCTACACTTCATCACACATAATGGGATAATAAGTTCCCGTGTCCAGAGCAACAAATCTTTTTGTAATGTGGCGAATGTGACATTAGCCGTAGCTGGCCGGGAGGGTGTTCACAGCCACTCTGCAGGTGGGCTGGTCAGTGTACACTGAGACTGGTCATTGTACACTGAGGCTGGTCATTGTACACTGAGGCTGGTCAGTGTACACTGGGGCTTGTCATTGTACACTGAGACTGGTCATTGTACACTAACGGTGGTCATTGTACACTGAGGCTGGTCATTGTACACTGAGGCTGGTCATTGTACACAGAGGCTGGTCATTGTACACTGAGGCTTGTCATTGTACACGGAGACTGGTCATTGTACACTAAGGCTGGTCAGTGTACACTGAGGCTGGTCAGTACACACAGGCTTGGCATAGTAGAGAGAGGCTGGTTAGTGTACACAGAGGCTCGTCAGTGTAGAGATAGGCTGGTTATTGTACACTGAGGCTGGTCATTGTAGAGAAAGGCTGGTCAGTATAGTGAGAGGTTGGTCAGTGTACACTTAGGCTTGTCAGGGTACACAGAGTCTGTTATTGTAGAGAAAGGGTGGTCAGTGTAGAGAAAGGCTGGTCACTGCAGAGAGGGGGTGGTCAGTGTAGAGAGAGGCTGGTCAGTGTAGAGAGAGGTCAGTCTGTACAGTGATGCTTGTCAGTGTAGAGAGAGGTTGGTCAGTGTAGAGAGAAGCTGATCAGTGTAAAGTGAGGCTGGTCAGTTTAGAGAAGTTAGGCTGTGAAGAGAGAGGTTGGTCATTGTAGGGAGAGGCTGGTCAGTGTAGAGTGAGACGGGTCAGTGTAGAGAGGCTGGTCAGTGTAGAGAGATGTTGGTTAGTGTACAGTGAGGCTGGTGAGTGTAGAGAGAAGCTGGTCAGTGTAGAGAGAGGCTGTTCAGTGTAGAGAGGCTGGTCAGTGTACAGTAAGACTGGTCAGTATAGATAGAGTCTGGTCAGTCTACAGTAAGACCGGTCAGTGTAGACTGTAGAGAGAGGCTGGTCGGTGTAGAGATGCTGTAGAGAGAGGTTGGGTCAGTGTAGAGAGAAGCGGGTCAGTGTAAAGAGAGGCTGGTCAGTGCAGAGGGAGGCTGGGTCAGTGTAGAGAGAAGCTGGTCAGTGTCGACTCGTAGTGAGAGGCTGGGCCAGTCTTCAGCGAAGCTAGTCTGTGAGTAGAAACATGTGCGACACTTTACGAGCATTACACGTGGGATGCAAGTGTCAGTGGGGCAGAGGACAAGGGTTCGCCAGCCCAGAGCAATTACTGCAATCGTGGAAACAACTGTTGAGATAACCACCTAAGTATAGCCATGACGGGGTTACAGAGCGTTAATTAACTTGTCCTCTTGAGGTTAAGTGACTTAGTTTTAGCACTCTTGATATCAGATGGAAATTGTTTGATATATATATATATATATATATATATATATATATATATATATAAAATTAGTGCATAAAGCAGCAACATTTTTCTTTACATTTGTGAATTATTCTTACTATATGAGTGGAAAGTGGCCAGCTTCTTAGCCTGGTAATTTCTACTGCATCTTTCCTTTTTGCCAAACTTTGTTGAAGAAATTAAAAGACGCTACTTAAAGGGAAGCAAGAGTCCTGTTATGTTTGTGTCCTCTGGAAGAATTACTTTTTTAAGTTACTCAAGGGTGAAGTCACACACTATGACCGCTGAACACTTGGTAGAGTGTACAGTACACGATGTACATTGAGGTGGAAGACCAGCTGATGACGGTCAGGTTGATCACAGCGTACATCAGGGTGGGGAATGTTAGGTCAGGATGATAGCCTGTATGTAAACATTCTTAACGTTAACCTGTGAAATGTTCACATACATATTCTGTAATGATTCCTGTACTATGTTTGGCTCATCATTTCCCCACACACGTAGTCATGAGGAGAGACAGATCCATTTCATCCTTCCATATCTCATATGTCCACGAGAACAAGATGAGGTTCTCAGATCGCTGGCGCCTTGGGCTCTTAAAATACAGAACCAATACCTCCTTTGTTTCGTCTGAGAGCCCCAGTGAAATGATGCCTCGGGGCAGTGAAATAAGTCTGCATGTGTCGACGGGTTCAATAACATTAGCGTCTGGCCTGTGACAAACAGAGAGGGACCCACGCTCTCACCTCTGTCTTGCGGGACCACTGCTGCCCCCACTCACACACCCCCCTGCTCACTGCCTCTCACTGCTGCGGTGAGAGCAAGCACCTCCCCCCTCTCACTGAATGAGGGAAGCCTCACCTTCAAAACCAACTACACTATAAAGCGTTACTATCAGGGTTCATTTGCATCACCAGTCGCCACACTATCAAGGGTCAGCTGCATCACCAGGCATCGCTATCAGGGATCAGCTGCTTTAAGTCGTCACTATCAGAGTTAGTTGAAGCACTAGTTGGTGATCAGCTGTAACGCCTCCAGGGATCAGCTGCATAACCATTAGGAATCAGCTGCACCACCACCACCAGGCATCAGCTGTACCGCCTTCAGCATCAGCTGCATAACCAATAGGAATTAGCTGCACTACCACCAGGCATCAACTGTACCACTACCAGCATCAGCTGCTCCACCACCAAGCATCAGTTGTACCACCACCAGACATCAGCTGCACCACCACTAGGCATCAGCGTCACCAGCAACAGCTGCACCACCCCTAGGCATCAGCTGCACAAGGCAACAGCTGCACCAGCACCAGACATCAGCTGCACCACCACTGGGCCGGAGCTGCACCACCATCAGGCAACAGCTGCACCACCACCAGACATCAGCTGCACCACCACCAGGCAACAGCTGCACCACCACCAGGCAACAGCTGCACCGCTACCAGGCATCAGCTGCACCACCACCAGGGATCAGCTGTACCACCACCAGGGATCAGCTGCACCACCACTGGGCCAGAGCTGCACCAGCACCAGACAACAGCTGCACCACCACCACCACCAGGCATCAGCTGCACCAGCACTAGGCATCAGCTGCGCCACCACCAAGGCATCAGCTGCACCACCATCAGGCATCAGCTGCACCACCACCAAGGCATCAGCTGCACCACCACCAGGGATCAGCTGCACCACCACCAGGGATCAGCTGCACCACCACCAAGGCGTCAACTGCACCACCACCAAGGCGTCAGCTGCACCACCACCAGGGATCAGCTGCACCACCACCAAGGCGTCAGCTGCACCACCACCAGGCATCAGCGGCACCACCACCAAGGCATCAGCTGCACCACCAACAGGGATTAGCCGCACTACCACCAGGGATCAGTTGCACCACCACCAAGGCATCAGCTGCACCACCACCAGGGATCAGCTGCACCACCACCAGGGATCAGCTGCACCACCACCAGGGATCAGCTGCACCACCACCAAGGCGTCAGCTGCACCACAACCAAGGCATCAGCTGCACCACCACCAGGGATCAGCTGCACCACCACCAAGGCGTCAGCTGCACCACCACCAAGGCGTCAGCTGCACCACCACCAGGGATCAGCTGCACCACCACCAAGGCGTCAGCTGCACCACCACCAAGGCATCAGCTGCATCACCGCCAAGGCATCAGCTGCACCACCACCAGGCATCAGCTGCACCACCACCAAGGCGTCAGCTGCACCACCACCAGGGATCAGCTGCACCACCACCAGGGATCAGCTGCACCACCACCAAGGCGTCAGCTGCACCACCACCAAGGCATCAGCTGCACCACCAGCAGGGATCAGCTGCACCACCACCAAGGCGTCAGCTGCACCACCACCAGGGATCAGCTGCACCACCACCAAGGCGTCAGCTGCACCACCACCAAGGCATCAGCTGCACCACCACCAGGGATCAGCTGCACCACCACCAAGGCGTCAACTGCACCACCACCAAGGCGTCAACTGCACCACCACCAAGGCATCAGCTGCACCACCACCAGGGATCAGCTGCACCACCACCAAGGCGTCAACTGCACCACCACCAAGGCGTCAGCTGCACCACCACCAGGGATCAGCTGCACCACCACCAAGGCGTCAACTGCACCACCACCAAGGCGTCAGCTGCACCACCACCAGGGATCAGCTGCACCACCACCAAGGCGTCAGGTGCACCACCACCAAGGCATCAGCTGCACCACCACCAGGGATCAGCTGCACAACCACCAAGGCGTCAGCTGCACTACCACCAAGGCATCAGCTGCACCACCACCAGGGATCAGCTGCACCAACACCAAGGCGTCAACTGCACCACCACCAAGGCGTCAGCTGCACCACCACCAGGGATCAGCTGCACCACCACCAAGGCGTCAACTGCACCACCACCAAGGCGTCAACTGCACCACCACCAAGGCGTCAGCTGCACCACCACCAAGGCATCAGCTGCACTACCACCAAGGCATCAGCTGCACCACCACCAGGGATCAGCTGCACCACCACCAAGGCGTCAGCTGCACCACCACCAAGGCGTCAACTGCACCACCACCAAGGCGTCAGCTGCACCACCACCAGGGATCAGCTGCACCACCACCAAGGCGTCAACTGCACCACCACCAAGGCGTCAACTGCACCACCACCAAGGCGTCAGCTGCACCACCACCAAGGCATCAGCTGCACTACCACCAAGGCATCAGCTGCACCACCAGGAATTCATCACCCTCCCGGGTCTCGACCCCGGGATGAAGGATGTTCAGCACTACGTACGTAATCTGTGAGCAACCAACCAATTTTCTCAGACACTGCTATCACGACCCAGGGTCGGGTATAGCACCACTCGGGGTCATGTATAGCAAGAGCAGGAGTCATGTATAGCAAGGCCGGCCCCGGTGTTAAGTGTGGTACGACCCTTGGTCATGCAGAGCACGACCCGGGGTCATGGAGAACACTCTCTCAGAGTCGTCTCCGGTACGACCGAGGGTCATGTGCATGACGATTCTGGATCATGTACGTCACCTACCCCGGGGTCATGTATGTATAACACGACCTCGGTTCACGTGCGAAGCACAACTTGAGGTCGTGTAGAGCGTGGGTCGTGGTGGGCTGGGTCAAGCTAAGACGGGCCTGGGTACAATTTTGTTCTTGTTAAAGCAATCGGTGGCCATGATTACCAACCTAACTCACCTACACCTCACTGAACCCGTCATTATGTGGTATACACCTGCGCCGCTATCAAACTGGTGGAAACCCTGGGAAAAAGAAAGAATATATATATATATATATATATATATATATATATATATATATATATATATATATATATATATATTTTTTTTTTTTTTATTATACTTTGTCGCTGTCTCCCGCGTTTGCGAGGTAGCGCAAGGAAACAGACGAAAGAAATGGCCCAACCCACCCCCATACACATGTATATACATACGTCCACACACGCAAATATACATACCTGCACAGCTTTCCATGGTTTACCCCAGACGCTTCACATGCCTTGATTCAATCCACTGACAGCACGTCAACCCCGGTATACCACATCGATCCAATTCACTCTATTCCTTGCCCTCCTTTCACCCTCCTGCATGTTCAGGCCCCGATCACACAAAATCTTTTTCACTCCATCTTTCCACCTCCAATTTGGTCTCCCTCTTCTCCTCGTTCCCTCCACCTCCGACACATATATCCTCTTGGTCAATCTTTCCTCACTCATTCTCTCCATGTGCCCAAACCACTTCAAAACACCCTCTTCTGCTCTCTCAACCACGCTCTTTTTATTTCCACACATCTCTCTTACTCTTACGTTACTCACTCGATCAAACCACCTCACACCACACATTGTCCTCAAACATTTCATTTCCAGCACATCCATCCTCCTGCGCACAACTCTATCCATAGCCCACGCCTCGCAACCATACAACATTGTTGGAACCACTATTCCTTCAAACATACCCATTTTTGCTTTCCGAGATAATGTTCTCGACTTCCACACATTCTTCAAGGCCCCCAGAATTTTCGCCCCCTCCCCCACCCTATGATCCACTTCCGCTTCCATGGTTCCATCCGCTGCTAGATCCACTCCCAGATATCTAAAACACTTCACTTCCTCCAGTTTTTCTCCATTCAAACTCACCTCCCAATTGACTTGACCCTCAACCCTACTGTACCTAATAACCTTGCTCTTATTCACATTTACTCTTAACTTTCTTCTTCCACACACTTTACCAAACTCAGTCACCAGCTTCTGCAGTTTCTCACATGAATCAGCCACCAGCGCTGTATCATCAGCGAACAACAACTGACTCACTTCCCAAGCTCTCTCATCCCCAACAGACTTCATACTTGCCCCTCTTTCCAAAACTCTTGCATTTACCTCCCTAACAACCCCATCCATAAACAAATTAAACAACCATGGAGACATCACACACCCCTGCCGCAAACCTACATTCACTGAGAACCAATCACTTTCCTCTCTTCCTACACGTACACATGCCTTACATCCTCGATAAAAACTTTTCACTGCTTCTAACAACTTTCCTCCCACACCATATTATATATATATATTATATATATATATATATATATATATATATATATATATATATATATATATATATATATATATATATATATATATAAACTGCTTGAATAATATTTTCACAAACTTTACTTCTTATATAAACATCTTTATATCATTAAAGTTATTGACGATATGATGTATACAATGGAATCCAATTTTTTTCTTTCTTTCAGTGCCTATTTTTCTGAATTTAACGTATACGTTTTCATATATCTTCCTGCGGTTTGGATCATTAATTGCTAATGATCTATACATGCCTCGCCAGCGGCTGGGTTGCGCTCAAGGGCAGGTTGGACTGCCTCACTGGATAACAGAAATAAAACTGAGAAATCAATAAGACCTGCAGCTCTTCATCTTTTTATTATTATCATCGTCATGATATCGAGGGTTGTAATAAAAAACTGATATTTCTTTTATATACTTTACTGCCTCTCGCCCTCCTAAGCGAAGTAGCGGCAGGAACACGCGAAGAATGGCCTCATTTGCGCCCAGCCACTCTAGTTATCATGTAAATTGTACTGTAACCAGAGCGTACCATCCACAGCCATGCCTCACAGACTACTTCCTTAGCATATTTAGGCCGTTCCACATGACCTGGGTTAGCCCACTGACAGCAGCAAACAGCCCTTCATCTACTGCATCATTATGATCAGTGCACGCCTCTCACCCTCCTGAATGTTCAGGCCTTGGTGCTTTAGTACTCATGCCACACCTGTCATTTCTTTGGCCCATACCACACATCATCTTCAAGCACGTCATTTCCAACAGATCCACCCTCCTCTTGCTCAGCATTCAAGGTACGGGACTCACATCCGTACATTGCTCTTGCGAATACCATATGCCCATACATTCCCATTTTTGCTCTTACAAAAAGAGCTAAATTCGCCCTGGATCTTGGTCCCCTTTTCCACCTTATGACTCACTTCAGTCCATATAGTTCCATCCGTTACCCCACATCCACTCCCAGGTTCCTGAAGCATTCAGTGTCCTCCAACTCCTCCATATTCAAACGTAGCCCATCATGTTTCACCCTCCATGTTTCACCTCATTACCATACTTTTGTTCACATTTACTCTCAACTTATTCTTCGAGTGTCCAGTATCCAGGCAGATGCCATGGGAAGTACAGGGTGGACCCGTGCCTCGGGCAGAAGCCTTACGGAGAGGGACACATGCAGACAGTCAAAGGAGCAGTAGCCAAAAATATAGTACGTGTAGAACAGAGAGGGAGCGACAACAGCGCGGCACACAGAAAGAGATGGTTGAATGGAGATGTGATGCTAATTAATGAGACGGATGACTTTTTGAATCAGCTCTTTTGTAATAAGGAGGTGGAGAGAGAGAACCAACCCAGATATGCTCATATTAGGACGAGTTGAAACCCAATAGATATGAAAAATGATGATCACCTGTACAACACCCTCAGCTTATGGAAACAGACTTTGTGGTGTTGATTATGGGTGTTCACAAGACAGAGTGAAGGATATGTTTGTGTCCAACACGTATATACTATTACAGGGCTGATTTGTGAGGTTTTGAAATTGAACAGAAGGAAACTGGTAACTCTTAGAAAGACGTAGAGGAAGAAATTGCATTTTAGCGCTGTCAAATTTAACTAAGTTACTGCTCTCCTGTGCTGGGATACTGCGCAGCTCCAAAGTAAGACAAGAAATATGTCCAATACGATAGAGAGATAGTGATTATTGGAAGGAGGAGGAGAAGGGGAGCGAGATGAAGCACGTAAAATGATATCAACAACATAAGAGTGAATCTCACCACCTACACTAAATAGACTTGTACCGCTGTAATTCGAACATCAATTTTTGCCCCCTTAGGCTTTATACAATGGCACTATACACACATTCTCTTAGTCTTAAGGCAACTCAAATTGAATTATGCAGTCGTCACACAGTAACGATACTGTCATTCTCTTTCGTGAGAAACTCAGCTGCAGCCCCACCCACTCCTGCCACTTTTCCACATCTCATCTTGGGCAACGCTTTCATTACCTCCTCTCCTTTCATGCCTCCTGCGCCGTGAGCCATCTGGTCCCAGAAACACCCTTTCCTCCCCTGTATCATGTAACACGCTCACCAGTCCTTAAAAATGATCACTTCCCCTCTTCACGTCTTTGCCTGTTACCACTTGACCAGATGTTCTTCTTCACTAACTCTAAAACTTGTTTTCTTATTCTTCTCACACTATGCACTTCCTTGCAAAATATTTTCTTATTATCCCTGAAGTTTATCAATACGGTTTCACCTCATCCCCCATGTTCCCTCTTTCAGCTCTCGTTCCTTTCTCTTGACCTGCTGTTTTCTCTGAAAATCTTCCCAGTCACTGTCATTCCTTCCATGTAGATACCATCCATACACCTTCCTTATCTGCTTCATTAGGGATTTTAGTTCCTCATTCCATTATCCACTACGTATTGTCATACATTCACTTCCCACCTACCATAAATGCTACATCCTTGGCCGACACGTTTAAGCACTTTCCCTAAATACCTTTCATTCTTCTTCCCCTTATTTCATTTCACTGTCACTCTTCATTCATTCTCTCTTGCTGTCTCTGTATGCATTCCTTTTCACCTGGATCAATTTCACCACTTCTTTCACTCACGTCTTTTATTTTTTTCCTAAACCTGCCACAAACCCTCTCCTGTCCCAAGAAATGATCAGACATTTCCCCTCCTGCCCTTATAAGCACGTTCACATCCAGCAACCTCTCCTTTGCACGCTTGTCAATCAGCACATAGTCCAACGCTACTTGTTGACTCCCAATCCTCCTAACCCACGTATTCTTATATATAAACTCCCCCCAGACCAAGTATTCCCCAACTCTGTTCCTCTTTCAGTACACAATTCTTCAGGCGTTTTCTCCTTTTCATTTGGACGGGGACCCCATGTTCCCCAATCATGCCTTCAATAGCAACGTGTTCCACCCACCCGTGCATTCATATCCCCTGGCACTAAGATTCGATCCCCTGCATCAAAACTGCCAAAGCACCCACTCAGCTCCTCCCAAAATACACTCCTTTTCATCTCCACTCCTCTCACTACCAGGTGCACAAGCACTAACAATCACCCACCTCACGTAACCTACTTTCATTCCAACCCACATCAGTCTTGAAAACCCCCACACTGTCTTTGACGCAGACCCCCTGGCCCCTCCTCATGATAAGTGCCACCCCCTTATTTTGCTCTTGCCCTCTCACTGACCTCTAAACTTTACCCCTGAACAAACTCAAATTATCATTTCCCTTCTCCTCTTCAACTTCGTTTCCTTTACAGCCCCAACCTTCAGGTTTATCTCATCAGACACAGCATCTATCTCTCCCACCTCCTCATCCTGGTTGAAACCACGCACATTCAGACACCCCCAAACCCGGCTCTTTCTGTTCCCGTCTTTGAGAAGTGACAAGCACGAGGAGGGAGGGTTTTCAACCACTCCGCTCCCGCCTCCGTTAATCGCCTCTCATGACATGCAGGAGATACGTGGAGAGTTGTCCTGCTCCGCTCTCCCCAGGGGTAAAGTAAATTTGTGATTGAGAGTAAAGTTAGGTGTTGTCAAGTGCTGTGAGAGGGATGGAGGGAATATCTGTTTGTGAACTGAGTTCCTGCAATGCGCCTGTATATGAGGTAGACAGGAAAGACCTGGGCGAGGAAGGGAAGCGTGACAGCCACTACAGTGGTGGCTCACTGTGCCGCCGTCACTGTTCCTTGTGACACCCAGGCGGTGGTTCCTACCTGGCTCATGCCTCCTGCCTGCCATCTACTGCCAGTAATGATAATTATGATAATGATAACAGTGATGATGATAGTAATAATATTGATAAAAATCCTTACGAAAATATTAGCCACTTACTGTACGAAAGTTGATTATTGATATTTACTTTTTCTCATATCTTTCGAATTTTGCTCACTTTAACTTCCAACATTATTGATGATATTTGCGTTAACAGCCTTACCATCTTTTACGAGAAATCTTATATACTCAATACACAACCGTCTGTCTGACATGGCGGGAATATATCAACATGACAAAGCCAACTTCCACTCTGCTTCTTGCTGAGTGCATCATCATCATCATCATCATCATCATCATCATCATCATCATCTTCATCATCATTATCATCATCGTCATCATCATCATCATCATCATCATCATCATCATCATCATCATCATCATCATCATCATCACCATCATCATTATTATTATTATCATCATCATCATCATCATCTTCATCATCATTATTATCATCGTCATCATCATCATCATCTCATCCTCTTCATCATCATCACCATCATCATCATCTTCTCATCCTCTTCATCATTATCACCATCATCATCATCATCATCTCATCCTCTTCATCATTATCCTCATCATCTGTTCGTTACTGCTGTTTCCCACAGGTCCTGATGTCAGCGCACGTGTGAGTGTCTTCAGTAATGTACCTACACCATGAGGGGAACCGTTGCTGATCACTGCCTGGATTCCATAACACGCGCGCACCACATCAGCGACCACCACAGCTGGTCAGTATCCAGCAGGTGGTGACCTCTGTGTTTGTTAATGTCCGTGCTTTGAGGCACTTGTGGTCGCTCGTGCACCTCACCATTTGGCTCAAGTCACGTACTGTCCACACCATGATGATAACCAGCTATCTATACTGCCCATTATATTCTCTCTGTCACAGGTCTGTTTAGCGGAGACCTTTAGTGCCATAAACTGCTTCTGTGTATTGAAGGAGCGTCACCCTCCCGTATAGCCATCCACTTGAGCACAGGGGTTCGACCCTAGGATGTGGCTGGTTGTCGTTCTTGGCCTGGTTCCACAAGGATCGGGTCAAAGGTCAGATAGTCATACTTGAGGGGTATGTGGTCGCTCTCATTAGGTCATACCGTCGTGCTCAAGGAACGGACCGTTGTTCTCAAGAGTCGTACCGTCGTGCTCAAAGGTCGTACCATCGTGCTGAAGGGTCGTGCCGTCGTGTTCAAGGGTCGTACCGTCGTACTCAAGGGTCGTGCCGTCGTGCTCAAGGGTCGTATCGTCGTGCTCATGGGTCGTACCGTCATGCTCAAGCGTCGCACAGTCATGAACAAGGGTCGTACCACCGTGCTCAAGAGTCGTGCCGTCTTGCTCAAGGGTTGTGCCGTCGTGTTCAGTGGTCGTACCGCCTTACTCATGGGTCGTGCCTTCGTGCTCAAAGTTCGTACTGTCGTGCTCAAGGGTCATGCTGTCGCGCTCAAGGGTCATGCTGTCGTCCTGAAGTGCCGTATACCGTCTCGCTCAAGGGTCGTAGCGTCTCACTCAAGGGTCGTGCGGTCTCGCTCAAGGGTCGTACCGTCTCGCTCAAGGGTCGCACCGTCGTGATCAAGGGTCGTACCGTCGTGCTCGAGGGTCGTGCCGTCGTGCTCAAGGGTCGTGCCGTCGTGCTCAAGGGGGGATTGGTTTAGCGCAGAAGGCAGGTCACGAAATGGCAGCGGACCCGGGAGGACAATGCGTTCCTCACCCACCACAGTCTCACGACCCACGAGACTAACTCAGACAGACAGACCCTCTCTATACTTTCTATACTTTCACACACGTGTGTCAACCCTAAGCCTGTCATGTGTGTCAAAGTTATGCCTGTCATATGCGTCAAAATGTAGACATTTGTGTTCAACCCTAAACTTGTCATGTGCGTCAAACCTACGCCTGTCATGTGTGTCAAACGTACGCTTATCATGTGTGTCACACCTCCGGCCGTCACATGTGTCACATCTTCGGCCGTCACGTGTGTCACATCTTCGGCCGTCACGTGTGTCACACCTTCGGCCGTCACGTGTGTCACACCTTCGGCCGTCACGTTTGTCACACCTTCGGCCGTCACGTGTGTCACACCTTCGGCCGTCACGTGTGTCACACCTTCGGCCGTTATGTGTGTCACACCTCCGGCCGTCACATGTGTCACATCTTCGGCCGTCACGTGTGTCACACCTTCGGCCGTCACGTGTGTCACACCTTCGGCCGTTATGTGTGTCACACCTTCGGCCGTCACGTGTGTCACACCTTCGGCCGTCACGTTTGTCACACCTTCGGCCGTCACGTGTGTCACACCTTCGGCCGTTATGTGTGTCACACCTTCGGCCGTCACGTGTGTCACACCTTCGGCCGTTACGTGTGTCACACCTTCGGCCGTTACGTGTGTCACACCTTCGGCCGTTACGTGTGTCACACCTTCGGCCGTTACGTGTGTCACACTATACATATCAAGAATAACGACAAGACACAGACTGGTATATTATGGACAGTGTCATTTGACCGTCATTCAGGTCAGCTTGTTCAAATACTGATTGTGACACTGTCGGTTATTAGCCTTCTTCCTGTGTAAACCTGGGCCTTATGGAGGGTTTGGGTTGTATGTGCCGTAAGGTAATATGATCCTTGGAGCCACGCGTTGTAATACCCAGGGTTATCCACAGCTGTCACATCTTGAACTTTTGTCTCGCTATATACAAAATACAGTTTCCTTCGTCCCCTTTGCTGAGGATGGTTTAGGATGGTACGACCCTTAAACACGACAGTGTAACCTTCGTATCACCTTAAATTACCGACACTAACCTCACAACCTGAACAACAGAGGGAGCCAGTTTCGACATTAAAGGCAGTAGTTCAACTTTCTTTTCGTTTCCTGCCAATCAACGATCGTGTATCCGCCAATCTACTGACTTGTAAATGTCCCACGGACCGCCTTCGTGACCTGAACTGGCCACAAATGAAATACCTGGTCATCAGAAGAGTCACTGGAGTCTTGGTTAGGTTTCTGATCCGTCAGTCAAGCAGTGACTGACCCAGATCGACGAGTGCACCACGCAGCGTCTGGACGTCGCCTTCCATGATACTCAGATTTGAGAATCCCTCCGGGTTCCTCCTCCGTTAGTAGCAGTCCGCCGTGTTATGTCTGACTTCTCGTCTTTGTGGCAGGGCTGTGTGGTGCTTCATTTTCCACTACCCATTCCGGCAGGATTCACGTGGGACGTCGCCTCCGCCAGTCTAAAGAAGCAACTTGAAGTACGGTGGATTTCAGCCACGACCGCGTCCTCCTGCAGCACAAAGCTGAAAAGGCAACCGCCCACTGACTCATGACTGCGGTACGCATCGCCAGTTTCTCCTGTAGAAGCTCCACGAGATCTGGCAGCCAGGTCCCTCCAACTTGAGGGTTGTGCCTCACACCACGTGTGCCGGCTCATTCCTCTGGAGTATAATTCAGTATAATAAGAGAATGAAAATTTAATGATATATGTACATATAGTTCATGCAGATCTAGCGCTGTTAATAGCGTGGTGTACTACTACAATGATTATATAGAAATTGCTTGCCACGTGACATAGAAATACTATATATATTATATATAAGATCTAACTGGTTATCACCTGCTCTCTCTCTCTCTCTCTCTCTCTCTCTCTCTCTCTCTCTCTCTCTCTCTCTCTCTCTCTCTCTCTCTCTCTCTCTCTCTCTCTCTCTCTCTCTCTCCGTCGACTATGTGATGCTTCCCTGTATTGTTCGGGCTATGTGCTGCTGCTCTCCAGAGTAATTATTATGTGATGTGTCTCTATTGTCCAGGCTATGTGACGTCACTCTCAAGGTTCAGAACAGTATGTTGTCTTTATATTGTCAGTGCATTTTGGTGCCTCCCTGCAGGATAAGAGCTGTGTGATGTCTCTATGGTTAAGACTGTGTAATGCCTCTCTGTTGGGTGAGAGTTATGTGATGTCTATGTAATGTTAAGGCTATGTGATGCCACTCTGTAAGGTAGGAGCTATGTGATGCCTCTGTGTTGTTGGAACTATATGATGCCTCTGCACTGTTAGAGCTATGTGATGCCTCTGCAGTGTTAGAGCTATGTGATGCCTCTGTGTTGTTGGAGCTATATGATGCCTCTGCACTGTTAGAGCTATGTGATGCCTCTGCAGTGTTAGAGCTATGTGATGCCTCAGCACTGTTAGAGCTATGTGATGCCTCTGCACTGTTAGAGCTATGTGATGCCTCTTTTGTGTTAGAACTATGTGATGCCTCTTTAGTGTTAGAACTATGTGATGCCTCTGCACTGTTAGAGCTATGTGATGCCTCTGCACTGTTAGAGCTGTGTGATGCCTCTGCACTGTTAGAGCTATGTGATGCCTCTGCAGTGTTAGAGCTATGTGATGCCTCAGCACTGTTAGAGCTATGTGATGCCTCTGCACTGTTAGAGCTATGTGATGCCTCTTTTGTGTTAGAACTATGTGATGCCTCTTTAGTGTTAGAACTATGTGATGCCTCTGCACTGTTAGAGCTATGTGATGCCTCTGCACTGTTAGAGCTGTGTGATGCCTCTGCACTGTTAGAGCTATGTGATGCCTCTTTTGTGTTAGAACTATGTGATGCCTCTTTAGTGTTAGAACTATGTGATGCCTCTGCACTGTTAGAGCTATGTGATGCCTCTGCACTGTTAGAGCTATGTGATGCCTCTGCACTGTTAGAGCTATGTGATGCCTCTGCACTGTTAGAACTATGTGATGCCTCTGCACTGTTAGAACTATGTGATGCCTCTGCACTGTTAGAACTATGTGATGCCTCTGCACTGTTAGAGCTATGTGATGCCTCTGCACTGTTAGAGCTATGTGATGCCTCTGCACTGTTAGAGCTATGTGATGCCTCTGCACTGTTAGAGCTGTGTGATGCCTCTCAGTAGGATATGAGTTATATGATGCCTCCTTACTGCTTGAACTATTTGATGCCTCTCCTTAGAATTAGGATTATGTGATGCCTCTCTGTAATGTCAGGGCTATGTGTCGACTCTCCATTGTGGAGAGAGAGAGAGAGAGAGAGAGAGAGAGAGAGAGAGAGAGAGAGAGAGAGAGAGAGAGAGAGAGAGAGAGATTATAGATTAGACCAAGGGGACCGGGTGAGTTTGACATTTATTCCATCATCGCCACACGTGCACTGCACAGGTGTGTCAGCTGTCACCCTAGGTACAATTCAAGAGTAATGGATTTGTTGTCTAGATATACAGACATGGCATCCCAGCTCTCCTGTGGGTGAAGTGCACGTATCCAAGGGTTGGTGGAGGGAGGCCGGTGTGAGTGTACACTGGGTGCTGTGCATGGACGTGGGAGGGTGACAGGTGGGCCCGAGTGGGGCCCAGGGATCCTCCTCCCGTCAAAGGAGGGAGGAGGGTCATCAGATACATGATACGTCGTTATATAATAGTGATGCTGACAGCAATATAGGTAACTGTATCTGTGTGATAACAAGCAAGTTTAGAATGAAATATACATATTGTATGTAAAAATACAACGGTCATATACAACATATACAGGACCTATTGTTGACATTCGAATTGCAGTGTATTCACGGACGGATTACATATACACTGAGGTGTGTATTTGGAACAGGGGCACAGTGTAGCGTACACTCGTTAACTCATTGATGGCAGAATGAGAGGTCAAAGGTACTTTACATAAAGGGTTTTTATGAAGACTTAGGAAGCAGGAACTACTGAAAATATATGAAGTTTCTCTGGTTAATGATAGTGCTCACATGAGGACGTGCAGCGGTAAGTGGCTAAACAATATAGACTTTAAGAAATATCTAAAACACTTAGTCTTTGATTTAGAACTTAGAATGTCTCTGTGAGCATTTATTCCTGTTGCTCAGACATAGATGTCTACCTCAGAGCAGAAAGAGGGTCATAAAAAAACGCTTTTAAAACGCCTGATGGCTGCTTACGGTGATAAAAATTATGTTTAAACTAATCATAACAAGTGGCAAGTGCCATGACAAGCCAGTCCTGGTTGAGCTGACGTGGAGAGAGGACGTATTATGCTTTGCTCTCCAGACCAACTGTATCTTTACTCTTTTTGTTCATAAAATCTTAATTTCATACCAAAGGCTTTAGTTCACCCTGCGGTACAGCGTGAATTACGGTACTGGCACGAAGGCTGGGGTGATCAAGGATTACTGCTGTATCTGCGTAACGCACCGTGCGATGTGGACACTGCTTGAATGTGTTACGACAACACCTTGAGTGTGTTACGACAACACCCTCACCTTGAGTGTTACAACACCCTCACCTTGAGTGTGTTACGACAACACCCTCACCTTGAGTGTGTTACGACAACACCCTCACCTTGAGTGTTACAACACCCTCACCTTGAGTGTGTTACGACAACACCCTCACCTTGAGTGTGTTACGACAACACCCTCACCTTGAGTGTTACAACACCCTCACCTTGAGTGTGTTACGACAACACCCTCACCTTGAGTGTGTTACGACAACACCCTCACCTTGAGTGTGTTACGACAACACCCTCACCTTGAGTGTTACAACACCCTCACCTTGAGTGTGTTACGACAACACCCTCACCTTGAGTGTTACAACATCCTCACCTTGAGTGTGTTACGACAACACCCTCACCTTGAGTGTTACAACGCCCTCACCTTGAGTGTGTTACGACAACACCCTCACCTTGAGTGTGTTACGACAACATCCTCACCTTGAGTGTTACAACATCCTCACCTTGAGTGTGTTACGACAACATCCTCACCTTGAGTGTTACAACACCCTCACCTTGAGTGTTTTACGACAACACCCTCACCTTGAGTGTTACAACACCCTCACCTTGAGTGTGTTACGACAACACCCTCACCTTGAGTGTTACAACACCCTCACCTTGAGTGTGTTACGACAACACCCTCACCTTGAGTGTTACAACACCCTCACCTTGAGTGTGTTACGACAACATCCTCACCTTGAGTGTGTTACGACAACTTCCTCACACTCTCTCAACACCTGCTTGTCTCTGGAGTTCCAGGGTTAATCCAGTAACTCACCTCAATCACTGGCCCCCTGGGACTCAGCAGCTGTTACGTCATCAAACAAGCTACCACCTCGTACTGACTGTCGAGTGTGACGTCATGTAGCAAGTTACTGCCCGATGCCGCGTCACTGAGGACGTCACCAGCAGACATCTTGCAGGCCACGCCTTCGCTGAGGCGAAGCCGACTCAGTCCATCTACATGGAAGTGCCCGAACTCCACACAGCTGCAGACACACACACACACACACACACACACACACACACACACACACACACACACACACACACACTGCCCTTCATCCAGGCATCATCAAGTCTCCAGCAGAGTGGACCAGCAACACGTCCGCCGACGGTTATGTGGTGTACGTCACCCTTGTTGTGTCTGCGTCTAAGGTTTGCGTGACGTAGGACAGTGTCAGGTGGACTTGTGACTTCTGGTAATAGTGCAACTATGGAGCAAGAAACAAGACCGTGATGTGCCATAGATAAGACAGACCTCTGTGGTCTATCCTGATGACACGATTATGATAAGGTTCTTCCTAACCACTTGACCAATTTGCAAGCATTTAGTCTTGTAGAAAACAACAGAGTAGTTTTACTCGATCATGATGAATGCACCATCTCAGTTTCCAGCACCTGGGAAGGCTGGTGATATTCGGTGGGTTTCCATGAATGTTTTGTTTAGTGTTTTAGCAATGCGGCTTCTCCCCTTACTGACTGAGTGAGGAAGAACACACCCAGGCAGTGGGGAGATAGTTAGGAAAATACCTTGAAAACCCTAAAGCAAGGCTTGCTTTCTGCAGTCTTATGACCACTCCTCGACTTTTAGCAGCTACTGGCGCTAGTTCTAAAGAGAGTGGAGCAGTACACATGCAGGAAGTAGGAGGACGTCAGCGTCCCATACCAAGTGAAAGTCGAAAACGTTAAGTGAGGGCGGAGGAGAACTCCTCAGTCACACAGCAGGGGACGTTAGGTGCAATTTAGACTCTGACATTTCACGACATCATCTGTCACGACACACATATGCAACCCGATCATCGATGGGGTTACTCTAGGACCAGAATCCTTCAGGTAGCATTGTAAGATGGTCTCTAACCATACAAGAGTTTAGTCCAGCTTTGGTGTATATAGCTGGTGACCGGAGTGTTACTGTTAACTTGCTATAATGGATATGAGCTCCAGTTGCATAGTCCCCGTTTGAAGTAAAGGAGGAGTAACAGAATAACCCAGCATGGTCACCTGTCATAAAGTAATTGTTAAGGAAATTTCTAACTTTTGATTAAGCCTCTGTGTCAAGTTCGACTCTACAGCGGGAGTTACTACGCGACCTGCGGGCCACATCTGGCCCGCACTTATCTCTCCCGGGGCCCGGAAGAGATGAAGAAATGTAATATCAAGTACGTAGTTAAGAGGAATTTAATCCTTAAATGAGACATTCCTTAGATAAGAGAAGCTGTAAGAAATTATCATAAGTATAGGGAAAAACACGGCGAATATGTAGCGATTTAATGAAATTTTCAAGTAAGATTTTCTGATATATATATATATATATATATATATATATATATATATATATATATATATATATATATATATATATAGATAGATAGATAGATAGTGTGTGTGTGTGTGTGTGTGTGTGTAGAGAGAGAGAGAGAGAGAGAGAGAGATTTTTAATGCATATTAAGAAATGCATGTATACATATTTCGTATAATCTTTGCTGACCGATCTAGATTTTCTATTGCTGCAGTTAGTACACTGCTTTTCAGGTGAATACCTCTGAGTATTTTTTTTTAATGTTAGCTAAGACGGCATCAGTCAAAGCCATCTTGGGAAGTGAGTCGGTTGTTATTCGCTGATGATACATCGCTGGTGGCCGATTCGGGTGAGAAACTGCTGAAGTTAGTGAATGAATTTGGTAAAGTGTGTGAAAGAAGAAAGCTGAGAGTAAATGTGAATAAGAGCAAGATTATTAGGTTCAGTAGGGTTGAGGGAGATAAGTTTAATGTTGGGAGATAAGTTTAAATGGAGGAAAACTGAGGGAAGTGAAGTGTTTCAGATATCTAGGAGTGGATTTGGCAGCGGATGGAACCATAGAAGCGGATGTGTCACAAGGTGGGGAAGGGGGCGAAGGTTCTAGGAGCTTTGACGAATGTGTGGAAGGCAAAAACGTTATGTCGGAGAGCAAAAATGGGTATGTTTGAAGGAATACTGGTTTCAACAATGTTATATGGTTGCAAGGCATGGGTCATAGATAGGGTTGTGCGGAGGAGGGTGGATGTGTTGGAAATGAAATGTTTGAGGACAATATGTGGTGTGAGGTGGTTTGATCAAGTAAGTAATGAAAGGGTAATAAAAAATAGTGTGGTTGAGAGAGCAGAAGAGGGTGTGTTAAAATGGTTTGGACACATGGAGAGAATGAGTGTGGAAAGATTGACCAAGAGGATATATGTGTCAGAGGTGGAGGGAACGAGGAGAAGTGGGAGACCAAATTGGAGGTGGAAGGATAGAGTGAAAAATATTTTGAGCGATCGGGTCCTGAACATACAGGAGGGTGAAAGGCGTGCAAGGAATAGGGTGAATTGGAACGATGTGGTATAACGAGGTCGACGTGCTTTCAGTGGATTGAGCAGGGCATGTGAAGCGTCTGAGATAAACCTAAGGGTGGATGAAGAGCTGGGTTGACTGTGGACCTACTGCCGCAACCAGGATTCGAATGTGCTCGACCCTGGACAGCCCGTGAGTGCGTCATGGATGGGTAGAGTTCCTCACACGCAAGGTGAGGTTCTGCACAGTAAGGTGTACATAGGTATACCTGCTCGGACAGTTTTACAGTTGCTAGTGCCAAGTTTGGCACCAAGAATGTTATTGTACAAGACACTCCCCAGGCAGCTCACCCAGGGAGAGAAAGACAGGTAAAACAGACGCAGTTCGAGTATTTTTGGCCAGAAATCGCAAAACGAATCTCTCAGGGCATAGTGAGATGATGTCCAGTGTGCATACAACGTCCTGTCATGGTGTCTAGCACTATAGTGACATATACTGAACCGTAGGAGCGAGTTTGTTGCTGGACGTGTTACCTGGTTCACCACTAACAGGTCAGAGTGGCAGATACTCATCATGATGACCGTGTTTACTCGTTAACTGGCCCTATAACCAGACAATACTGTCGTGTTGGTTGTTAAGGCATTTAAGGATATCATTCTGGATGGCCACAACGCACCTTGGGTACTAACTGCCTACGCTTCAGGAGGGTTCAGTAATAAGTTTATGGAAGAATTATGTACTGATTATGATATAGTCTACTATATCAAATCATCACCCAGCTATAGAATAGGTTAGCTGGGCGCATCATGCGTAAAAGTCTCGGAGACGCTATGGGTAAATATTAATTTCTAAATAGAATACTTGAATACCAAATATAGAATATGCCATTAATTCGTTTTCTCACTTCCTCACTGTAGATACGCCTTTTTATGTACTGTACAGATTGGACAAGTGACTACCTAATGATTAACTTGTGTCCAGACGGATGAGAGTGCTTGTGTGACATGCAAATTCTCATGCACCCAACACGCACGTCAAGGTATGAAGTGGAATTTAGTCGACGCTGCGCGACATTTCACAGTCGTGAGAACAAGGCTAGTTAGACCCATCTCCTCCATGCAAATTAAGGAAGGTAGTGTGATAATGCTGAAGAATGTTGATGGCATATTAAGACGCGCCTAAGTTGTTTCACAGTTGCTCGGTTCATCCAGAGAGCAACAACATGTCAGAGGACATTAAGTACAAACCTGAGACCTATTGATACACAGGACGGTCGAGAGGGAACACGCTGACGACCTCAGACGATTGCATGATGATGAGTGTAACGTACACGCTGAGCCTCGGTAGGATACCCTTGACATGGGAAATATTGCGACCACCACACATTGACATGACCCACTGTTACGTCGTTCTGTTGACCTAACTACACTTGGACCGAAACGCCCATTCTAAGTACTTAATGAACGTGTTTATCACACTCTTTCGACATGGTTTTCCTCAAGTTATTTCTGTTATCAGTGCTGGTGACTGGTCTTTCGCCCACGACAGATAAGCTGAGGTCTTATCTTTGGAGGTCTCGTCATTGTATAAGACTGGGTCTGACCCGGGAGATCTTGTGTGGCTTGTCACCAGTGATCAACTGGGTGACGACTGACGTAGATCAACCTTCCTTGGCACATAACTCGACCTCCTCTTTCTGAGGAGTGAGGAAGCATGGCGGAGACGGCCAGTTTAGTCTTTAATACAGTTACCTGCTAATGATTCATCTGGGAATCATAGGCTCCGGAGGGAGTTGCTCAGTCTCGGAGGGATGGCCATTAACGTAGAACTAACCTGTGACGAAAGGCAATGGACGCAAACATGAGGAAAAGATCAAAAGATTGTAGACTTACCGTCGAGATCATGACACGTAACCTAGATGTGTAGGCTCGGCTAACCCATCAACATGATAATGAATGAGACATACTCAGTGATCTAATAGGTGGTACAAGTGACTGTTTGATCATCTTGACTTCACCTTTAAATTGCCTTTTTTTTTTTTTTTTTACCTTCACCACCCTTGTAAGCTCACTGCATCACCAGTCAGACGCTTCCATTGCCTCTTTTTTGTAATGAATTTGTGACCAGCTTCAATCTAGCTGATCTTAACATATGATCCCTCTACCGTTACCCCTCACGGCACTGACTTGCTCCATGGATTGAACACAGACGAAGTTTCACGATAAATGTTTAGTACCTGAACACCAGCCTCTTGAGAGAATTGATTCATTCTTAGATGCCATGATCATGGTGGAGGACACGATGGTTCAAACATTATGAAACGACTGTGTTCGATTCTGCAGCAGGTCACCGTCGTAGCGAAGCAACTGTATAACATCCGATTACCTTAATGTTCCCTTGTTATACACAGTTGGACCTACTTCAAAGTGACATGAATTGCAAGGACAGTCAGTATCTTAAACTGTGCCCCTCCCGCCTACTACCTGTGCACACCGTAAACTCGCCCGTATGTCAGTGGAGACTGATCGAGAACGTATCACCAGGTGGATGTGAATCTGACACACGGAATGTGACATAACCTCTCGTACAGGTACTGAGATCTGTTGTTTACCTTATCTTTTATCACATGTGTTGGTCACACGTAAATGTCTGAACGAACGAGGCCTCACTGTGATAACCTAGGGTCGCGTCCCTCATGCCTAGATTCCTGTGAACTTGGCACAATGGTGACGTAAGAATGACGAAAAGACTTATCAAGTTCAACGCTACGGCCAAGACACAGGTCCCCCTTTTTATATATCACTATGCGAACGAGACTTACCACACGGTAACCTGTCACCCACATTCACACATGAACAGTCAAGCTGTTAAACCTCACGTCACCATGGGAGTGATCCCTCACAGTGATAGCAGACTTGAGAATGATGTCTGATCCCATCTATGGACGGTAATTACACTGTTATTGCTGAAACTAAACTGTACTGATCGTTGTCACTTGCCTCCACTGCAGACCCAGAGCCATGCCCATGAAGCGACACATACCGGCCTGCATTACGTTACCCTTAATTCTCATTTTGCTTGCACCATTTTTCTTCCATTGTCCATCATGAACCCTTGACTGTAGGTTCTACGTTTGTATATCAGTAGCTACAGTGATCATGTAGTATTATGATGTTCACATAAACTCCAAGTCTCGTCAGATATGCAGAACCAATGTTGTAGTCAATTAGTATGTCGTCTCGCAGGAGATAATGACAGTCAAGCATTATAAATATTTAGAAAATGTCTAAAGCGCTTAGTCTTTGATTTAGAATGTCACACCTATGGTTCAAACATAGATGTTAACCTAAGAGGAGAAATGAGGTCATAAAGACTCTCGTAAAACGCCTAATGGCTGCTTAGAATGATAGAGCCTAGGTGTAAACCATGCATAATTGTCCTCCAACGTTGATGATCCAAGAGGCAGTCCTGGCTCAGCTGAGGTGGAGGAGAATGAACGTTAAGATAATACCCCGCTCATCACATCACATTCGCTGTTGTTGATGATGATAGACTTGATAACGTAACTGAGGCAGTATTACTACATCCGTCAGCACAGATTGAATCAGATTAATCTTGCTGGTCCTGAAGTGATCATAAGATAGATCTGTGTCTGGTTAACACGAGCCACCGTCGTCCAGATATTATTTGCATGTGTCCGTCATGTGTTACTGATCATCGTCTGCTTGTGTGATTATATCGCGAGAGCAAAGTCTGCGAGGTTGTATCATCTTCAGTTAACATAAAGGAGAACAGTCTCCTTGAGGATCTTCTCACGCCAAAAGGGTCCATCACTCTCCTACTACTGATCGTAGCGCAGCATACAAGGTGTAGGACGCCCATAAGAGGGAGCAGGAATTTTCTAAAAGAACTTTGCTCTTTCCAAAGGGTGTATTTAAGAAGCACTGAAGTCACTAATCTTCTCTTTCTCAGGGTTATTATACGGGAGGCTCAACACGAAGAACTCTAAGCAATATGCTGTGTTTGAAGCCAGCAGTGACACTATCCCACTCACTTGCCATAATGCAACGTGTGGAGCCAGCAGTGAATTCACTCGCATCCATTGGGTAAACGTATTCTGTGGTGCAAGAGGTCACAGTGGTGCGCGTTGCAAGAGGTCACAGTGGTGAGCGTTGAAAAAACTCACAGTGGTGCGCGTTGCAAGAGGTCACAGTGGTGCGCGTTGCAAGTGGTCACAGTGGTGCGCTTTGCAAGAGGTCACAGTGGTGAGCGTTGCAAGAAGTCACAGTGGTGCGCGTTGCAAGAGGTCACAGTGGTGCGCGTTGCAAGTGGTCACAGTGGTGCGCTTTGCAAGAGGTCACAGTGGTGAGCGTTGCAAGAAGTCACAGTGGTGAGCGTTGCAAGAGGTCACAGTGGTGAGCGTTGCAAGAGGTCACAGTGGTGCGCGTTGCAAGAGGTCACAGTGGTGCGCGTTGCAAGTGGTCACAGTGGTGCGCTTTGCAAGAGGTCACAGTGGTGAGCGTTGCAAGAAGTCACAGTGGTGAGCGTTGCAAGAGGTCACAGTGGTGCGCGTTGCAATTGGTCACAGTGGTGCGCTTTGCAAGAGGTCACAGTGGTGAGCGTTGCAAGAAGTCACAGTGGTGAGCGTTGCAAGAGGTCACAGTGGTGCGCGTTGCAATTGGTCACAGTGGTGCGCTTTGCAAGAGGTCACAGTGGTGCGCTTTGCAAGTGGTCACAGTGGTGCGCTTTGCAAGAGGTCACAGTGGTGAGCGTTGCAAGAAGTCACAGTGGTGAGCGTTGCAAGAGGTCACAGTGGTACACGTGATCTGGTATATGAAAAAAAAATAAACGAAAAAAAAACAAGAAAATGAAACACAAGTTCCTAAGTGCACTTTCGTGTAATGATCACATCGTCAGGGGAGATGCAAGAATGAGATAGAAGACTTATAACAGGCAGTTGATATACAAGGAAGAGACGTAACTAAGACGCCATTGGTAAACAATCGTTACCGGATGGTGGTGTTCGGGTTGGTGGTGTTCGAGTTTGGCATCATGCCTGTCATAAGATTTTTAATACGTGGACAAGAATGAGAACAGTTTAAAATTTTTGCCTACAACAAAGGTATCCAGAGTGTATGAAACCTTCACTAATATTAGTGTTACAATTCTTTGTGTATTTGATGATAGAACATTCAGTGATATTTCTCGTGGTAAAGGAGTTAGTTAATAACTGAATTAGCGTTACTCAGTCAGTACAATGGTTATGATTTTCAACATGATTAAACAAAGCGTATGATTCTTGTCCTGTTATGCTGTATTCATGTTGTTGTGTTCTGGCTGTACGAGCCAGGTGGAGCAAGACGTTGCGACCCTCAAGCACAGCGATACGATCTTCTGGGCACGACGGTAAGACTTGCGAGTACGATGACCTCACCTTTGACCTGACCTTTAAGTCAGGGTCGTGCCGTCGTACTTCAGGAGTCGTCCCGTCGTGTTTAGTGGGTTAATGATCGTTTGCGTATCGTTACTGAATCAATACGTTAACTTTATTGATTTAAAGGTATAAATGTTTCTTAAGCTTGTTAAGCTTGTTGGTTTACCGTCTGAAGCTGTATGTTTACCCTCCAAAGTTGTTGGTTTACCTGCCGAAGTTATTATTGGTTTACCTCCCAGATGTGTCACATTGTTACACGCGTCCAACACGCCCGTCAGCAAGGCTTGCGACGCACGACGCATCTGTGACGGAACAGGTTGGGGGCTGTCACGTGGGTAGTCGTAGCTGGTGGACGACCTGGTCTATGGCAGCCACATGGACGATGGGCGACCTGCTCAGTACCAGACTACATGTGTGGTGGACAACCTGCTCAGTACCAGATACATGCGTGGTGGACGACCTGCTCAGTAGCAGACACATGCGTGGTGGACGACCTGCACAGGGCCAGACTCATGCGTGGTGGACGACCTGCACAGGGCCAGACTCATGCGTGGTGGACGACCTGCTCAGTAGCAGACTCATGCGTGGTGGACGACCTGCTCAGTACCAGACTCATGCGTGGTGGACGACCTGCACAGGGTCAGACTCATGCGTGGTGGACGACCTGCTCAGTACCAGACTCATGCGTGGTGGACGACCTGCTCAGTACCAGACTCATGCCTGGTGGACGACCTGAGCACTGCCGGACTCCTCATGGGCACATGACATTACCCCTGTGCAGTTGTGTACACAAGACCAGCGGTGGCACGTTACCGTTCACGCTGGTGTGTGGGTACCAGACGGGAGGCCGAACAGACTGGTGGCAACATCTGTTTGCAACACACTCGTCACACAGGCAACTTTATTGATCTATAGAAGTGTCCATTGGACAAACGAGAGAGAGAGAGAGAGAGAGAGAGAGAGAGAGAGAGAGAGAGAGAGAGAGAGAGAGAGAGAGAGAGAGTTACGTGGATACACAGACCACACAAGACCTCCCCCAATGTCCAAGCGAGGTGGTCTGGCCTTAACACCACTGATAAAAGATGTAGTCCCCTGAAATGCAGTTGGAGAAAAGGATAGTAAGAGAGAGAGAGAGAGAGAGAGAGAGAGAGAGAGAGAGAGAGAGAGAGAGAGAGAGAGAGAGAGAGAGAGGAGGGGGGGAATTGCTTGTCTGCGCACGGCAGAGTAAAAGCATTTGATTTCAAGGTGAACAAACCTCTATACAGCCAGTCTAGCCGACCTGCCCCCGGGCTGGTGCTGCTCCTTACGTAATTAGTGTGAAGAAATAAGAGGTCATCCAGCGTGGATAATCGAGAGTGGATTACATTTACCCGAGGGAGGAAAAGAATCGTGGCGTTCTGAACCACACGTGCTGTATATTGAGTTTTCTTTCCTGTCTGAATACGTCCGTATTTCTGTGGGTAAGAGTCAGTCTTCCCCGCTTCAGTCTTTCTTACGGACTGCAGTAAATGGGAATTATATTTCTTACGGAGTTGAGCCAATTAGACGAGGCAATAAATAGAAAACGAGAAAGATGTGAGGGAAGTAGAGGAGGTTCTGTACTCCATGGTGAGGTGGTCCGTCCTCAGCCGTCTCACGAAGACCCCGGGAAGCTCAGGCTTCTAAAGGGAGCAGGTCCTCCCGCACCCAGTGTCTTGCTGCGTAGTCAGGTGGTCTAAGGTGAACTGTTGAGCGGTATCAAGAATTCTGTCTCTCTCTCTCTCTCTCTCTCTCCCCTCTCTCTCTCTCTCTCTCTCTCTCTCTCTCTCTCTCTCTCTCTCTCTCTCTCTCTCTCTCTCTGTATGTATGTATCATGAACTCTCGTGGTATATAAGCTTCCTCTCCAGTTCTCACATAACATTTTGCAACACGTAATTCACATGATCCTTTATCCCATGTCATTAGGGATTGTGGATGAAGAACGCAGTATTTTGCCCTCGTAAAAGGCGACTACTGAGCCAAAGTGTTTAAACGTGCATGTATGTATATGCCCAGAGGGGTGAAGTAGGGAGGTATATGTGTTATGTATGGTGATGGGACCCCAAGTATCCCAGGTCTGAGTGACAGTAAGAGGTATCGGGGCTTAAATATTCAGGTGAGAGGGGTGCGTGTGTAATGGCGTAATAGCGTGGAAAGTACTGTTAATGGGGGGCTAACCGGGGCATATATATATATATATATATATATATATATATATATATATATATATATATATATATATATATATATTTTTTTTTTTTTTTTTTATATTATCCCTGGGGATAGGGGAGAAAGAATACTTCCCACGTATTCCCTGCGTGTCGTAGAAGGCGACTAAAACGGAAGAGAGCGGGGTGCTGGAAATCCTCCCCTCTCGTTTTTTTTTTTTTTTAATTTTCCAAAAGAAGGAACAGAGAAGGGGGCCAGGTGAGGGTATTCCCTCAAAGGCCCAGTCCTCTGTTCTTAACGCTACCTCGCTATCGCGGGAAATGGAGAATAGTATGAAAAAAAAAAAAAAAATATATATATATATATATATATATATATATATATATATATATATATATATATATATATATATGAGTAAATATATGAGTATAAATATGGAGTGAAAAAGATTTTGTGTGATCGGGGCCTGAACATGCAGGAGGGTGAAAGGAGGGCAAGGAATAGAGTGAATTGGAGCGATGTGGTATACCGGGGTTGACGTGCTAGCACGTCAGTGGATTGAATCAAGGCATGTGAAGCGTCTGGGGTAAACCATGGAAAGCTGTGTAGGTATGTATATTTGCGTGTGTGGACGTATGTATATACATGTGTATGGGGGTGGGTTGGGCCATTTCTTTCGTCTGTTTCCTTGCGCTACCTCGCAAACGCGGGAGACAGCGACAAAAAAAAAAAAAATAATGTATATATATATATATATATATATATATATATATATATATATATATATATATATATATATATATATATATATATATTGTTTGTTGAAGACCAGTGCATATCTAACATTAACTAGGTTTCTGGTTTCCTTATCTAAGGTTTCCTCACCACACATTTTGCTTCATAACACAAAGTATGCACTGAATGTCCTGTAGTTATTTGCGCTGTTCTTACAATACAGGGAACATTCCGGGCGCACAGACACTACTCATCGTCAGTCAGGATGATTTGAAATGACACAACACAGTATACAGATGACAAAAATATGCATGGTTCACATCGTGCCGTGCTGCAGAGGAGACCGGCAACGTAGGTAATACCTTGATCTGGGGTCCACTTTCCCCTCAAGCTGGGGCAGAAGTTCGTATGTCGGGGTCAGACTCGGTGGGTCACCTGGTAGAGGTATTGCCCCGGATCACCTTCATCTGGTGGAGGTTCTATGGAACTAGAGTAGGGTCATCTGGGCTGTAGTTACGCGTAGTTATACGGTCTCAACTTGTCCTGTATTTTGGTGATGAATGAAGACTATATTCTTTTTATTGAAAATGGTTTCTGGTATCTGTAGTCTTGTAGAATCGTGCCAGTGATTCAGTATTATATTGTTTACAGTGAGATGCTGACGAGTGAAATTTATATGATACTCGTATGTTGATTATACAAATATATTTCGGGGCTACTGTTCAAAAGATGGAGTGTTAAGTGGTGGCTGAGTGAAACAGCTGTCATACTAATGTAGTTTATGCTGTTTTGAAGTTTACACCCTTCAACCGAACATGAGTGCTTGTAAACTGCTTTGGTAGACTGCATTAGGTTGGTGCTTTCTGTGAGGAATGAATGTAAAGGAATGTGAGCTCATAATGTAGTCAATGTTATTTTTGGTCTTGTAAATAATGATGTTGAGACGATCTTCAGGGATGTTGCAGGTTACGTTCATATATATATATATATTTTTTTTTTCTTTTTGCTTTGTCGCTGTCTCCCGCGTTTGCGAGGTAGCGCAAGGAAACAGACGAAAGAAATGGCCCAACCCACCCCCATACACATGTATATACATACATCCACACACGCAAATATACATACCTACACAGCTTTCCATGGTTTACCCCAGACGCTTCACATGCCCTGATTCAATCCACTGACAGCACGTCAACCCCGGTATACCACATCGCTCCAATTCACTCTATTCCTTGCCCTCCTTTCACCCTCCTGCATGTTCAGGCCCCGATCACACAAAATCTTTTTCACTCCATCTTTCCACCTCCAATTTGGTCTCCCTCTTCTCCTCGTTCCCTCCACCTCCGACACATATATCCTCTTGGTCAATCTTTCCTCACTCATTCTCTCCATGTGCCCAAACCATTTCAAAACACCCTCTTCTGCTCTCTCAACCACGCTCTTTTTATTTCCACACATCTCTCTTACCCTTACGTTACTTACTCGATCAAACCACCTCACACCACACATTGTCCTCAAACATCTCATTTCCAGCACATCCATCCTCCTGCGCACAACTCTATCCATAGCCCACGCCTCGCAACCATACAACATTGCTGGAACCACTATTCCTTCAAACATACCCATTTTTGCTTTCCGAGATAATGTTCTCGACTTCCACACATTCTTCAAGGCTCCCAGAATTTTCGCCCCCTCCCCCACCCTATGATCCACTTCCGCTTCCATGGTTCCATCCGCTGACAGATCCACTCCCAGATATCTAAAACACTTCACTTCCTCCAGTTTTTCTCCATTCAAACTCACCTCCCAATTGACTTGACCCTCAACCCTACTGTGCCTAATAACCTTGCTCTTATTCACATTTACTCTTAACTTTCTTCTTTCACACACTTTACCAAACTCAGTCACCAGCTTCTGCAGTTTCTCACATGAATCAGCCACCAGCGCTGTATCATCAGCGAACAACAACTGACTCACTTCCCAAGCTCTCTCATCCCCAACAGACTTCATACTTGCCCCTCTTTCCAAAACTCTTGCATTTACCTCCCTAACAACCCCATCCATAAACAAATTAAACAACCATGGAGACATCACACACCCCTGCCGCAAACCTACATATATATATATATATATATATATATATATATATATATATATATATATATATATATATATATATATATACATATATATATATATCAGAAATAAAGGGAAAAAGGAGAACTGGGAAATTAAATAGGAGATATAAGGATGGAGTGAAAAATTATGTTTAGGGATCGTGGCCTGAACATGCTGGAGGGTGAAAGGCGTGCAAGGGATCGAGTGCATTAGAACAGTGTGGTATACAGGGGTCGTCGTGCTTTCAGTGGACTTAACTAAGGCTTGTGAAACGGACAGTATAAGCCATGGAGAGGTGTGTGTGTTGCCTGGTTGTGGATTGGGAACTGTGGTTTCGGTGCATTACACATGACACCAACAGAATGGATATGAGCTAATGTAGTCTTTCTTCGCTTGTACCTGACGCTGCCACGCCAATGCAGGAAATGGTGATGAAGTATATATATATATATATATATATATATATATACTTCATCATTTCCTGCATTGGCGTGGCAGCGTCAGGTACAAGCGAAGAAAGACTATATATATATACACACACACACACACACACACACACACACACACACACACACACACACACACACTTAGCTAGTGTACATAAGGTGGAAGAAAAACCACAAAGAAACGGAAAATGCGATGTGTCTAGCTCTTTCGTATAATCATATCGTCAGGACTGAGCGATGATAAAGAAAACCGAAATATAACATACCAGCCGCCAGTGGGCGGGGCCGGCGATTGAATTAAGAAACAGGTGAAGGGATTAGAACACAGGTCACCCTGTCCCGGGAAACATATTTGATCTTTTCTTTTTTCACGTATAAAGTTATCTGAATTATATGAACCAACATTTTGATTCATTTCCATATTTTTGTACTGTGTTTGATAAAAGACGATTCAACAATATTTCTATCCTTAATACTGATTCAGTTAATGTGACGATTAAAATCTTTGAAATAGACAAGACAAATGTTGCATTAGAGTCACAACCATACGTACCTAACACTAGTTTTGTGTTGTATTACCCTAACATTACGAAACTACACTTTTTATTGGGATGTTGTACACACAACACTTTTGAGCGGTTACAGAATTCCTAATAAGATTTTTCCCTGGCCGTTTTAGAATTCCTGAAGACCATTTTGATATTGAAAGTTTTCAACACAACAGGAACATTAAGCTAGTTCGCACAACGGGGTAATACCAACAAGTTTTTGTTCACAATTACATCTTTAGGTTACAAGCTGAACCAAGGAAACGTTTGGGATATTGTAATTTATAGCCACTGTATTGATACTGCAGTATTCACGACCAATAGATTATGGACTACATTTGCGAAATGTTCTAAGAAACATTGATGGAAACACGGAACGGTTCACTTTATTGTGATGAGTAGAGTAGTTGTGAATATGTGAACAGACATTTATGGGTTCACGATATAAGCATATAAATAATTGTAAATATTTTTCTCAGAACCTGAGTTGGTAACGTGAGAGAGGTGAGGTGGTCCAGGGTGACCTGTGTTCTCATTCCTTCACCTGTTTCCTGATTCATTCACCAGCCCCGCCCAGTGGCGGCTGTTGTGGGTGTATTATACTCTGGTTCTCTGTATCTGTGCTCGGTCCTGACGATGTAATTATACAAAAGCGTGTGACACAGTATTTTCTTTTTCATTGCGGTTTTACCTCTCTCTCTCTCTCTCTCTCTCTCTCTCTCTCTCTCTCTCTCTCTCTCTCTCTCTCTCTATATATATATATATATATATATATATATATATATATATATATATATATATATATATGTATATATATATTATTCATTTATTCATTTTGCTTTGTCGCTGTCTCCCGCGTTAGCGAGGTAGCGCAAGGAAACAGACGAAACAATGGCCCAACCCACCCACATACACATGTATATACATACACGTCCACACACGCAAATATACATACCTATAAGTCTCAACGTATACATATATATACACACACAGACATATACATATATACACATGTACATAATTCATACTGTCTGTCTGTATTCATTTCCATCGCCACCTCGCCACACATGAAATAACAACCCCCTCCCCCCCCGCATGTGTGCGAGGTAGCGCTAGGAAAAGACAACAAAGGCCACATTCGTTCACACTCAGTCTCTATTTGTCATGTAATAATGCACTGAAACGACAGCTCCCTTTCCACATCCAGGCCCCACAAAACTTTCCATGGTCTACCCCAGACGCTTCACATGCCCTGGTTCAATCCATTGACAGCACGTCGACACCAGTATACCACATCGTTCCAATGCACTCTATTCCTTGCATGCTTTTCACCCTCCTACATGTTCAGGCCCCGATCACTCAGAATCTTTTTCACTCCATACAAACATTAAATAACCTCACCAACCAGTCATCTTCCTCGAAGGCTTAGATTGGGGTGTCTAAATGTGTGTGGATGTAACCAAGATGAGAAAAATAAATAAATGAATTAATATATATATATATATATATATATATATATATATATATATATATATATATGTATATATATATATATATATATATATATATATATATATATATATATATATATATATATATATGCGGAAGATGAAAGCCGGCAAGGCAGCAGGTTTGGATGGTATTGCAGTGGAATTTATTAAAAAAGGGGGTGACTGTATTGTTGACTGGTTGGTAAGGTTATTTAATGTATGTATGACTCACGGTGAGGTGCCTGAGGATTGGCGGAATGCGTGCATAGTGCCATTGTACAAAGGCAAAGGGGATAAGAGTGAGTGCTCAAATTACAGAGGTATAAGTTTGTTGAGTATTCCTGGTAAATTATATGGGAGGGTATTGATTGAGAGGGTGAAGGCATGTACAGAGCATCAGACTGGGGAAGAGCAGTGTGGTTTCAGAAGTGGTAGAGGATGTGTGGATCAGGTGTTTGCTTTGAAGAATGTATGTGAGAAATACTTAGAAAAGCAAATGGATTTGTATGTAGCATTTATGGATCTGGAGAAGGCATATGATAGAGTTGATAGAGATGCTCTGTGGAAGGTATTAAGAATATATGGTGTGGGAGGCAAGTTGTTAGAAGCAGTGAAAAGTTTTTATCGAGGATGTAAGGCATGTGTACGTGTAGGAAGAGAGGAAAGTGATTGGTTCTCAGTGAATGTAGGTTTGCGGCAGGGGTGTGTGATGTCTCCATGGTTGTTTAATTTGTTTATGGATGGGGTTGTTAGGGAGGTGAATGCAAGAGTTTTGGAAAGAGGGGCAAGTATGAAGTCTGTTGGGGATGAGAGAGCTTGGGAAGTGAGTCAGTTGTTGTTCGCTGATGATACAGCTCTGGTGGCTGATTCATGTGAGAAACTGCAGAAGCTGGTGACTGAGTTTGGTAAAGTGTGTGAAAGAAGAAAGTTAAGAGTAAATGTGAATAAGAGCAAGGTTATTAGGTACAGTAGGGTTGAGGGTCAAGTCAATTGGGAGGTGAGTTTGAATGGAGAAAAACTGGAGGAAGTGAAGTGTTTTAGATATCTGGGAGTGGATCTGGCAGCGGATGGAACCATGGAAGCGGAAGTGGATCATAGGGTGGGGGAGGGGGCGAAAATTCTGGGAGCCTTGAAGAATGTGTGGAAGTCGAGAACATTATCTCGGAAAGCAAAAATGGGTATGTTTGAAGGAATAGTGGTTCCAACAATGTTGTATGGTTGCGAGGCGTGGGCTATGGATAGAGTTGTGCGCAGGAGGATGGATGTGCTGGAAATGAGATGTTTGAGGACAATGTGTGGTGTGAGGTGGTTTGATCGAGTAAGTAACGTAAGGGTAAGAGAGATGTGTGGAAATAAAAAGAGCGTGGTTGAGAGAGCAGAAGAGGGTGTTTTGAAGTGGTTTGGGCACATGGAGAGAATGAGTGAGGAAAGATTGACCAAGAGGATATATGTGTCGGAGGTGGAGGGAACAAGGAGAAGAGGGAGACCAAATTGGAGGTGGAAAGATGGAGTGAAAAAGATTTTGTGTGATCGGGGCCTGAACATGCAGGAGGGTGAAAGGAGGGCAAGGAATAGAGTGAATTGGAGCGATGTGGTATACCGGGGTTGACGTGCTGTCAGTGGATTGAATCAGGGCATGTGAAGCGTCTGGGGTAAACCATGGAAAGCTGTGTAGGTATGTATATTTGCGTGTGTGGACGTATGTATATACATGTGTATGGGGGGGGGGTTGGGCCATTTCTTTCGTCTGTTTCCTTGCGCTACCTCGCAAACGCGGGAGACAGCGACAAAGCAAAAAGAAAAAAAAAAAAAAAAAAAATATATATATATATATATATATATATATATATATATATATATATATATATATATATATATATATATATATATATATATATACACACACACGAATAAAGTACATATGAACGCGCACCTTCATAGAACATACAAACCTCCGACATCAAGGATCGAACCCGGGACCCCTGTGCCACAGGCGTGAATGCTACTGCTAGGCCCATAGCTTAGCGATAGCATTCCTGCCTGTGGCACAGGGGTCCCGGGTTCGATCCTTGCTGTTGGAGGTTTGTATGTTCTATGATATATATAACGCGGGAGACAGCGACAAAGCAAAATAGATATAATTTGATAATATATATATATATATATATATATATATATATATATATATATATATATATATATATATATATATATATATATATATATATATATATATATCCCTGGGGATAGGGGAGAACGAATACTTCTCACGCATTCCTCACGTGTCGTAGAAGGCGAGTAAAAGGGACGGGAGCGGGGGGCCAGAAACCCTCCCCTCCTTGTATTTTAACTTTCTAAAAGGGGAAACAGAAGAAGGAGTCACGCGGGGAGTGCTCATCCTCCTCGAAGGCTCAGATTGGGGTGTCTAAATGTGTGTGGATGTAACCAAGATGAGAAAAAAGGAGAGATAGGTGGTATGTATGAGAAAGGAACCTGGATATTTTGGCTCTGAGTGAAACGAAGCGCAAGGGTAAAGGGGAAGAGTGGTTTGGAAATGTCTTGGGAGTAAAGTTAGGGGTTAATGAGAGGACAAGAGCAAGGGAAGGAGGAGCACTACTCCTGAAACAGGAGTTGTGGGACTATGTGATAGAGTGTAAGAAAGTAAATTCTAGATTGATATGGGTAAAACTGAAAGTTGATGGAGAGAGATGGGTGATTAATGGTGCATACGCACCTGGGCATGAGCAGAAAGATCATGAGAGGCAAGTGTTTTGGGAGCAGCTGAATGAGTGTGTTAGTGGTTTTGAAGCACAAGACCGGGTTATAGTGATGGGTGATTTGAATGTGAAGGTGAGTACTGTGGCAGTTAAGGGAATAATTGGTATACATGGGGTGTTTAGTGTTGTAAATGGAAATGGTGAAGAGCTTGTAGATTTGTGTGCTGAAAAAGGACTGGTGATTGGGAATACCTGGTTTAAAAAGCGAGATATACATAAGTATACGTATGTAAGTAAGAGAGGTGGCCAGGAGCGTTGTTGGATTACGCGTTAATTGATAGGCGCGCGAAAGAGAGACTTTTGGATGTTAATGTGCTGAGAGGTGCAACTGGAGGGATGTCTGATCATTATCTTGTGGATGCGAAGGTGAAGATTTGTAGGGGTTTTCAGAAAAGAAGAGAGAATGTTGGGGTGAAGAGAGTGGTGAGAGTAAGTGAGCTTGGGAAGGAGACTTGTGCGAGGAAGTACCAGGAGAGACAGAGTACAGAATGGAAAAAGGTGAGAACAAAGGAGGTAAGGGGAGTGGGGGAGGAATGGGATGTATTTAGGGAAGCAGAGATGGCTTGCGCAAAAGATGCTTGTGGCATGAAAAGTGTGGGAGGTGGGTTGATTAGAAAGGGTAGTGAGTGGTGGGATGAAGAAGTAAGATTATTAGTGAAAGAGAAGAGAGAGGCATTTGGACGATTTTTGCAAGGAAAAAACGCAAATGAGTGGGAGATGTATAAAAGAAAGAGGCAGGAGGTCAAGAGAAAGGTGTAAGAGGTGAAAAAGAGGGCAAATGGGAGTTTGGGTGAGAGAGTATCATTAAATTTTAGGGAGAATAAAAAGATGTTTTGGAAGGAGGTAAATAAAGTGCGTAAGACAAGGAGCAAATGGGAACTTCAGTGAAGGGGGCTAATGGGGAGGTGATAACAAGTAGTGGTGATGTGAGAAGGAGATGGAGTGAGTATTTTGAAGGCTTGTTGAATGTGTTTGATGATAGAGTGGCAGATATAGGGTGTTTTGGTCGAGGTGGTGTGCAAAGTGAGAGAGTTTGGGAAAAGGATTTGGTAAACAGAGAGGAGGTAGTAAAAGCTTTGCGGAAGATGAAAGCCGGGAAGACTGCAGGTTTGGATGGTATTGTAGTGGAATTTATTAAAAAAGGGGGTGACTGTATTGTTGACTGGTTGGTAAGGTTATTTAATATATGTATGATTCATGGTGAGGTGCCTGAGCATTGGCGGAAAGCTTGCATAGTGCCATTGTACAAAAGGCAAAGGGGATAAGAGTGAGTGCTCAAATTACAGAGGTATAAGTTTGTTGAGTATTCCTGGTAAATTATATGGGAGGGTATTGATTGAGAGGGTGAAGGCATATACAGAGCATCAGATTGGGGAAGAGCAGTGTGGTTTCAGAAGTGGTAGAGGATGTGTGGATCAGGTGTTTGCTTTGAAGAATGTATGTGAGAAATACTTAGAAAAGCAAATGGATTTGTATGTAGCATTTATGGATCTGGAGAATGTATATGATAGAGTTGATAGAGGTGCTCTGTGGAAGGTATTAAGAATATATGGTGTGGGAGGCAAGTTGTTAGAAGCAGTGAAAAGTTTTTATCGAGGATGTAAGGCATGTGCACGAGTAGGAAGAGAGGAAAGTGATTGGTTCTCAGTGAATGTAGGTTTGCGGTAAGGGTGCGTGATGTCTCCATGGATGTTTAATCTCTTTATGGATTGGGTTGTAGGGAGATGAATGCAAGAGTTTTGGAGAGAGGGGCAGGTATGCATCCTGCTGTAGGTGAGAGGGCTTGGGAAGTGAGTCAGTTGTTGTTCGCTAATGACACAGCGCTGGTGGCTGATTCATGTGAGAAACTGCAGAAACTGGTGACTGAGTTTGGTAGTGTGTGAAAGAAAAAAGCTTAGAGTAAATGTGAATAAGAGCAATGTTATTAGGTACATTAGGGTTGAGTGACAAGTCAGTTGGGAGGTAAGTTTGAATGGAGAAAAACTGGAGGAAGTGAAGTGTTTTAGATATCTGGGAGTGGATTTGGCAGCGGATGGAACCATGGAAGCGGAAGTGAGTCACAGGGTGGAGGAGTGGGCGAAAGTTCTGGGAGCGTTGAAAATATGTGTAAGTCGAGAACATTATCTCGGAAAGCAAAAATGGGTATGTTTGAAGGAATAGTGGTTCCGGCAATGTTATATGGTTGCGAGGCGTGAGCTATAGAGAGGGATGTGCGGAGGAGGGTGGATGTGTTGGAAATGAGATGCTTGACGACAATATGTGGTGTGAGGTGGTTTGATCGAGTAAGTAATGAAAGGGTAAGAGATATGTGTGTGGTAATAAAAAGAGTGTGGTTGAGAGAGCAGAAGAGGGTGTATTGAAATGGTTTGGTCACATGGAGATAATGAGTGAGGAAAGATTGACGAAGAGGATATATATGTGTCAGAGGTGGAGGGAACGAGAAGTGGGAGACCAAATTGGAGGTGGAAGGATGAAGTGAAAAAGATTATGAGTGATCGGTGCCTGAACATGCAGGAGGGTGAAAGGCGGGCAAGGAATGGAGTGAATTGGAACGATGTGGTTTACCGGAGTCAACGTGCTGTCATTGCATTGAACCAGGACATGTGAAGCGTCTGGGGTAAACCATGGAAAGTTTTGTGGGGCCTGGATGTGGAAAGGGAGCTGTGGTTTCGGTACATTATACATGATAGCTACCTCGCGCACTTGGGGGCGAAGGGAGATTGTCATTCATGTGTGTTGGGGTGACGACGAAAATGAATAAAGGCAGCCACCCCGCCACACATGAAATAGCATCCCCCCCTCCCCCCTCCAGCGAGGTAGCGCCAAAAAAAGACAAAAAAAAAGGCCACATTTGCTCACACTCAGTCTCTAGCTGTCATGTGTAATGCACCGATACCACAGCTCCCTTTCCACATACAGACCCCACAGACTTTTCTATGGTTTAACCCAGACGCTTCAAATGCCTTGGTTCAATCCATTGAGAGCACGTCGACCCCGGTATACCACATTGTGCCAATTCACTCTGTTCTTTGCACTCCTTTCACCCTCCTGTATGTTCAGGCCCCGATGGCTCAAAATCTTTTTCACTCCATCCTTCCACCTCCAATTTGGTTTCCCGCTTATCCTTCTTCCCTCCACCTCTGACCCATATATCCTCTTTGTCAATCTTTCATCACTCATTCTCTGCATGTGTCTAAACCATTTCAACACACCCTCTTCTGCTCTCTCAACCACATCCTTTTCATTACCACACATCTCTCTTACCCTTTCATTACTTACTTGATCCAACCACCTCACACCACATATTGTCCTGGAACATTTCATTTCCGACACATCCACCCTCCCCCGCACCACCCTATCTATAGCCCATGCCTCGCAATCATATAACATTGTTGGAACCACTGCTCCTTCAACAATACCCAATTTTGTTCTCCAAGATAACGTTCTCGCCTTCCACACATTCTTCAACGCTCCCAGAATCTTCACCCCCTCCTCCAGTCTGTGACTCACTTCCGCTTCCATTGTTTCATCCGCTGCTAAATCCACTCCCAGATATCTAAAACACTTTATCCTCCAGTTTTTCTCCATTTAAACTTACCTCCCAATTAAATAGTCCCACAACCCTACTGAACCTAATAACCTTGCTTATCCACATTTACTCTCAACTTTCTTCTTTCACAAACTCAGTCACCAACTTCTGCAGTTCCTCACCTGAATCAGCCACCAGTGCTGTATCATCAGCGAACAACAACTAGCTCGCTTCCCAAGCATTCTCATCCACAACAGACTGCATACTCGTCCCTCTCTCCAAAACTCCTGCATATCACCACCCTAATCACCCCATCCATAAACAAATTAAGCAACCATGGAGACATCACGCACCCCTGCCGCAAACCAACATTCACTAGGAACCACTAACTTTCCTCTCTACCTACTCGTACACATGCCTTACAATCTTGGTAAAATATTTTCACTGCTTCTAGTAACTTACCTTCCACACCATATACTCTTGAAACTTTCCACAAAGCATCTCTGTCAACCCTATCATATGCCTTCTCTAAATCCATAAATGCTACATACAAATCTATCTGTTTTTCTAAGTACTTCTCATACATTCTTTAAAGGAAACACCTGATCCACACATCCTCTACCACCTCTGAAACCATACTGCTCTTCCCCAGTCTGATGCTTTGTGCATGCCTTTACCCTCTCAGTCAATATTCTCCCATATAATTTCCCAGGAGTACTGAACAAACTCATGACTCTGTAATTTGAACACTATATATGCATTCCGCCAATCATCAGACACTTCACCATGATCCATACATACATTGAATATAGTTACCAACCAATTAACCACACTGTCACCCCCCTTTTTTAATAAATTACACTGCAATGCCATCTAAACCCGTCGCCTTGCCGGCTTTCATTTTCCGCAAAGCTTTCACTACATCTTCTCTGTTTACCAAAGTATTCTCCCTGACCCTCTCACTTCGCACACAACCACGACCAAAACACCCTACATCTGCCAGTTTATCATCAAACACATTCAACAAACCTTCAAAATACTCACTCCATCTCCTTCTCACTATATCACTACCTGTTATTACTTCCACCGATGTTTCCATTTGTTCTTTGGTCTAACGAACATAATCACTTCCTTCTGAAACATTCTTTTATTCCCCCTTAAGTTTAATGATATTCTCTACCCAGCTCTCATTTGCCCTCTACCCAGCTCTCATTTGCCCTCTTTTTCAACCCTTGCACCTCCTTTAGACCTTCCTGCCGCTTTCTTTTATACATCTCTCAGTCATTTGCACTCCTTCCCTGTAAGTATCGTCCAAACTCCTTTCTTTTCTCTTTCACTAACAAATTTACTTCTTCATCCCACCATTCACTACCCTTTCTAAGCTGCCCACCTCCCACCTTACTCGTGCCACATGCATCTTTTGCGCAAGCCATCACTGCTTCCGTAAATACATCCCATTCCTCACCTACTCCCCTCGTCATTTGCTCTCACCTTTTGACATTCGACGCTCAATCCCTCCTTGGTACTTCCTCATACAAGTCTCCTTTCCAGGCTCACTTACTCTCTTCTCCCCAACATTCTCTTCTTTTTTTTTTTTTTTTTGAAAACCTCTAGAACTCTGCGCCTTAGCCTCCACAAGACAGTGATCAGACATCCTCCAGCCGCCCCTCTCAGTATATTAACATCCAAAATTCTCTCTCTTACACGCCTATCAATTAACACGTGTTCCAATAATGCCCTTTAAGTATCTTTCCTACTCACATGCGTATGCGTATGTATATCTCTTATTTTTAAATCAGGTATTCCCAATCGCCAGTCTTTTTTCAGCACACTAATCCACACGCTCTTCATCATTTCCATTCACAACACTGGATACCCCATGTGCACCAATCATACCCTCAACTACCACATTAGTCACCTTCGCGTTTAAATCACCCATCACTAATACCCGGTCTCGTGCATCAAAGCCGCAGACATACTCACTCAGCTGCTCCTAAAACACTTGCCTCTCATGGTCTTTCTTCTCATTACCAGGTGTAGACTGTCCTTACAACGTTGGACATACTCTCAACAATTACGTCCGGTGGACGACATAATGGTGTTTGTATCTGGCTGGGCTCAGGAGGGGGAGGATGAGGGTGGAGTTGTGTGTGGTGAGGGACGGCGAGAAGGTGAGGTGGAGAGGGAACGGTCCTGGAAGGCTGGATGGCGCGACGCGGCCATAGAGCGAACTGTCTCAAAAACGTTTTATAATGGAAGTCAAATACTGGTCAGTTACCTGTGGTGCAGTGGGAGAGAGAGGAAGAGGAGCCAGACAGGATACAAGGGGATCATGTTGTGGTATTGTGGTATAGAAGAAGGAATCATTCAGGTACAAGGGGATCGTGTTGTGGTATTGTGGTAGAGAGGAAGGAATCATTCAGGAATAAGGGGGTCGCGTTGTGGTATTGTGGTAGAGAGGAAGGAATCATTCAGGTACAAGGGGATCGTGTTGTGGTATTGTGGTAGAGAGGAAGGAATCATTCAGGTACAAGGGGATCGTGTTGTGGTATTGTGGTAGAGAGGAAGGAATCATTCAGATACAAGGGGATCGTGTTGTGGTATTGTGGTAGAGAGGAAGGAATCATTCAGGTACAAGGGGATCGTGTTGTGGTATTGTGGTAGAGAGGAAGGAATCATTCAGGTACAAGGGGATCGTGTTGTGGTATTGGTAGAGAAGAAGGAATCATTCAGGTATAAGGGGTTCGTGTTGTGGTATTGTGGTAGAGAGGAAGGAATCATTCAGGTACAAGGGGATCGTGTTGTGGTATTGTGGTAGAGAGGGAGGATTCAGACTGGTGCAAGGGGCCATGTTTTGGTAGAGAGGAAGGAGAGAATTCGGTACAAGGGGGTCGTGTTGTGGCACTGTGGAAGAGTGGAAGGGAACAAGTGATGTATAAAGGGGTCGTGTTATGCCATTGTGGTAGAATGGAAGGAGTTACAAGAAAAGTTATTAACATACAGCTACAAGAGGAGAGAGACAACACGCCACAGTAGGAGAAGCAGGCAGCCTGATTATAGAGGCAGCAGCAGCAGCTGGAGAAGAGGCAGCAGAGGAAGACACTGGAGATTGAGGCAGCATGACGACAGAGGCAGCAGAGGAAGACACTGGAGATTGAGGCAGCATGACGACAGAGGCAGCAGAGGAAGACTCGTACGAGAGATTGAGGCAGCATGACGACAGAGGCAGCAGAGGAAAACAGAGGCAGCATGATACAACAACAGCTGCAGAACGCTCGAGGCAACAGCAGGACATTAGAGGCAACAGCAGCAGCATAACACCAGAGATAGCAGGAGTAGGATGCCGGAGGCAGGCGTAGGACATCAGCGGCAGCAGCAGCACACCAGAGGCAGCAGTAGAACACCCGAGGCAGCAGCAGGACACCAGAGGCAGCAGCAGGACACCAGAAGCAGCGGTAGGACACCAGAAGCATCAGCAGGACACCAGAGGCAGCAGCAGGACACCAGAGGCAGCTGCAGGACACCAGAAGCAGCGGTAGGACACTAGAAGCAGCAGCAGGACACTAAGAGCAGTAGCAGGACACTAGAGACAGCAGCAGGACACCAGAGGCAGCAGTAGGACTTCAGAGGCAGCAGTAGGACACCAGAATTAGCGGTAGGACGCCAGAGGCAGAAGCAGGACACCAGAGACAGCAGCAGGACACCAGAGGCAGCAGCAGGACACCAGAGGCAGCACCAGGACACCAGAAGCAGCGGTAGGACACCAGAAGCAGCAGCAGGACACCAGAGGCAGCAGCAGGACACCAGAAGCAGCGGTAGGACACCAGAGGCAGCAGCAGGACACCAGAGGCAGTAGCGAGACACCAGAGGCAGCAGCAGGACACCAGAGGCAGCAGCAGGACACCAGAGACAGCAGCAGGACACCAGAGGCAGCAGTAGGACACCAGAGGCAGCAGTAGGACACCAGAATCAGCGGTAGAACACTAGAGGCAACAGTAGGACACCAGAGGCAACAGTAGGACACCAGAGACAGCAGCAGGACACCAGAGGCAGCAGTCGGACACCAGAGATAGCCATAGGACACTAGAGGCAGCAGCAGGACACCAGAAGCTGCGGTAGGACACTAGAGGCAGCAGCAGGACATCAGAGGCAGCAGCAGGACACCAGAGGCAGCAGGAGGACACCAGAGGCAGCAGTAGGACACCAGAGGCAGCAGTAGGACGCCAGAGGCAGCAGCAGGACACCAGATGCAGCAACAGGACACCAGAGGCAGCAGCAGGACACCAGAGGCAGCAGCAGGACACCAGATGCAGCAACAGGACACCAGAGGCAGCAGCAGGACACCAGAGGCAGCAATAGGACATCAGAGACGGCAGTAACACGCCAGAGGCACCAATAGGACAAAATAGGCAGCTGCAGAACACCAGAGGCAGCAATAGTACACCAGAGGCAGCCGCAGAACACCAGAGGCAGCAATAGTACACCAGAGGCAGCCGCAGAACACCAGAGGCAGTAGTAGCAGACCAGAGGCAGCAGCAGGACACCAGAGGCAGCAATAAGACACCAGAGGCAGCAGTAGGACACCAGAGGCAGCAGGTCGACACCAGAGGCAGCGATAAGACACCAGAAGCAGCAGTGGCACACCAGAGGCAGCAGCAGGACACCAGAGGCAGCAGTAGCACACCAGAGGCAGCAGCAGGACACCAGAGGCAGCAATAGCACACCGCAGGCAGCAGTAGCACACCAGAGGCAGCAGCAGGACACCAGAGGCAGCAGTAGCACGCCAGAGGCAGCAGCAGGACACCAGAGGCAGCAATAGCACACCGCAGGCAGCAGTAGCACACCAGAGGCAGCAGCAGGACACCTGAGGCAGCAGTAGGGCACCAGAGCCAGCAGTAGGACACCAGAGGCAGCAGTAGCACGCCAGAGGCAGCAGCAGGACACCAGAGGCAGCAGTACGACACCAGAGGCAGCAGTAGCACACCAGAGGCAGCAGCAGGACACCAGAGGTAGCAACATGATACCAGAGGCAAGAGCAGGATACCTGAAGCAGCAGCAGGACACCAGAAACAACGGCAGAAGGACACCAGAGGCAGCAGTAGGACACCTGAAGCAGCAGTAGGACACCAGAGACAACAGCTGGAGGACACCAGAGGCAGCAGTAGGACAGGACACCAGAGGCAACAGGAGAAGGACGCTAGATGCAGCAGTAAGACAGGACACCAGAGGCAACAGGAGCAGGACACCAGAGGCAGCAGTAGGACAGGGCACCAGAGGCAACAGGAGCAGGACACCAGAGGCAGCAGTAGGACAGGGCACCAGAGGCAACAGGAGCAGGACGCTAGATGCAGCAGCAGGGCGCCAGAGGAGGCAGCAGCAGCAGCAGCAGCAGTCTTGGGAAGGTCACGTTAACTTTGTCCTGGCGGGAGGCGGCCTCACTAATGGCTTGGCCGCGCCAAGCTCGCCACACTTCAAGACCCGTTACCATCTATACCTTAATAAAGTCCGCCTACCTCATGCGCTAATGTATACGTTCATCATTTTCTTTTGGTAGGAAAGAACGATAAATCACGCCAACTTACTGACCATGATTGACCACGTTCAATAAACGGGTAAGGCTGGATTATGTTCCTGTTTAAAGAATGATAAAGAGTGAAGACAATTGACGAGGGAGAAAAAGTGTTTTTCGCAAGTTGAGAGAACTTCTCTTTCATTTGGCGTGGAAGTTGTTAAGTCAATTTGAGCGTGGGAACTGACCTGGGGGGGGGGGGGGGGGACGTGGTGGGTCGGGCTTTCCTCTGGGGTGGGGATGAGGGTGCTATGCTAGGCTGGAGTGGCCTTGGGGGAGGACCTCTATGCGAAGCCGGAGTGGGGTGACCTCAGGGTGAGGGAGGGGTGCTGGTATGTTAGGTCGGGGCTCTTCGGTTGACTCAGGGGGACGGGTATGAGGCCCGGGGCTTGGTGACGGGGGTGTGTGGAGGGGTGAGTGTGGGACAGGAGCTTATCCTTGGAGGAGGGGAGCCGGTGTGCTGCGGGGCAGGCAGGCGCGGGATTGAGACTGAGGCGAGCAATACACTGGCATTCTCAGACTAATATTCACAGGGATGAAACTAACCCAAAATTGGGCATATATATCGTAAACCCACAAATGTCTGTTCATGTATTCACCACTTGTGTACCCGTCACAATAAAGTGAAACGTCCTCTGTTTGCAGTCAATGTTTCTTTGAGCATTTCGTGTATGTTGTCCAGAATTCATTGATGATGAACTCTACAATATCTATGACATTGGTTATAAACTACAGTGGCCCAAACATTTTCTTGATTCAGCTTGTAATCATGTTAGAAATTGTTTTTACAATGTTCAGCCTAAAAAACAATTTGTGCACAAAAACTTATTAGCATTTCTCTGTTGTGAGAATTAGCTCACTGTTTGTTTTGTTAAAAACTAGCAGTAATGATAAGGCTATAGAAAGTGTCATCAGGTATTCTGTCACTTCTCAAAAGGGTTGTGTGTACAATATCCCATGTAAAGAGTGTAATCAGTTTTACATTGGTCAACTTGGTAAGGTTTTTAATATCAGGGTTAAACAACATTATGGTAGTGTTAGGTATGGTCAAGAATCTAATGCAATGTTTGTGCAACTCACGGAATTTGGTCATCAAATTGACTGGGGCAGCGTTACGGTTATCACGTAAGTTAATGGATAGAAATATTATTGAATCGTTCTTATCAAACATAGTAAAGATATCAATATAAATCAAATTGTTGGTTAATGTGAATAACTTTATAAGTGAACAAAGATTGTAAATATGTTTCTCAGAACAGGCTAACAATGTTGCTTGAGAGAGGTGAGGTGGTCGAGGGTGACCCGTGCCCTAATCCCTTCACCTGTTTCTTAATTCATTCGTTTGTCCCGCCCACTGGCGGCTTGTGTGTTATGTATATTCTGGTTCTCTTTATGTGGATTCAGTCCTGACGATATGATAATGCGAAAACATTTGACACTGCGAAATTTTCGCTCCCTTGTGGTTTTATCTCCATTTTATGTACACTCGCTATTTGTAATGAAAGGGTAAGAGAGATGTGCGGAAATAAAAGAATGTGGTTGAGTGAGCAGAAGAGGGTGTATTGAAATGGTTTGGACACATGGAGAGAATGAGTGAGGAAAGATTGAAAAAGAGGATATATGTGTCAGAGATGGAGGGAACGAGAAGTGGGATACCAAATTGGAGGTGGAAGGATATAGTGAAAAAGAATTTGAGCGATCGGGGCCTGAACATACAGGAGGGTGAAAGACGTGCAAAGAGTATAGTGAATTGGAACTATGTGGTATACCGGGGTCGACGTGCTGTCAATGGATTGAACCAGGGTATGTGAAGCAGATGCCTGGATGTGGACAGGGAGCTGTGGTTTCGGTGCATTACACATGACAGCTAGAGACTGAGTGTGAACGAACGTGGCCTTTTTTTTGTCTTTCCCTGCCGCTACCTCGCTGGAGGGGGAGGGGATGCCATGTCATGTGTGGCAGGATGGCGACGGGAATGGATGAAGGCAAGCAAGTATGAATATCTACATGCGTATATATGTATATGTATATGGGCGCTTATATATATATATATATATATATATATATATATATATATATATATATATATATATATATATAGGGGAGAAAGAATACTTCCTTCGCATTCCTCACGTATCGTAGAAGGCGACTAAAGGGGACGGGAGCGGGGGGCTAGAAACCCTCCCCTCCTTGTATTTTAACTTTCTAAAAGGGGAAACAGAAGAAGTCATGCGGGGGGGTGCTCATGCTCCTCGAAGGCTCAGATTGGGTTGTCTAAATGTGTGTGGATGTAACCAAGAAGTGAAAAAAGGAGGGATAGGTAATATGTTTGAGGAAAGGAACCTAGATGTTTTGGCTCTGAGTGAAACGAAGCTCAATGGTGAAGGGGAAGAGTGGTTTGGGAATGTCCTTGGAGTAAAGTCAGGGGTTAGTGAGAGGACAAGAGCAAGTGAAGGAGTAGCACTACTCCTGAAACAGGAGTATGTGGTAGAGTGTAAGAAAGTAAACTCTAGATTGATATGGGTAAAACTGAAAGTTGATGGAGAGAGATGGGTGATTGTTGGTGCATATGCACCTGGGCATGAGAAGAAAGGTCATGAGAGGTAAGTGTTTTGGGAGCAGCTGAATGAGTGCGTAAGTGATTTTGATGGACGAGACCGGGTTATAGTGATGGGTGATTTGAATGCAAAGGTGAGTAATGTGGCAGTTGAGGGAATAATTGGTATACATGGGGTGTTCAGTGATGGAAATGGTGAAGAGCTTGTAGATTTATGTGCTGAAAAAGGACTGGTGATTGGGAATACCTGGTTTAAAAAGAGAGATATACATAAGTATACGTAAGTAGGAGAGATGGCCAGAGAGCGTTATTGGATTACGTGTTAATTGATAGACGCTCGAAAGAGAGACTTTTTGATGTTAATGTGCTGAGAGGTGCAACTGGAGGGATATTTGATCATTATCTTGTGGAGGCAAAGGTGAAGGTTTGTAGAGGTTTTCAGAAAAGAAAAGAGAATGTTGGGGTGAAGAGAGTAGTGAGAGTAAGTGAGCTTGGGAAGGAGACTTGTGTGAGGAAGTACCAGGAGAGACTGAGTACAGAATGGAAAAAGGTGAGAACAAAGGAGGTAAGGGGAGTGGGGGAAGAATGGGATGTATTTAAGGAAGCAGTGATGGCTTGCGCAAGGGATGCTTGTGGCATGAGAAGCGTGAGAGGTGGGCAGATTAGAAAGGGTAGTGAGTGGTGGGATGAAGAAGTAAGATTATTAGTGAAAGAGAAGAGAGAGGCATTTGGACGATTTTTGCAGGGAAATAATGCAAATGACTGGGAGATGTATAAAAGAATGAGGCAGGAGGTCAAGAGAAAGGTGCAAGAGGTGAAAAAGAGGGCAAATGAGAGTTGGGGTGAGAGAGTATCATTAAATTTTAGGGAGAATAAAAAGATGTTTTGGAATGAGGTAAATTAAGTGAGCAAGACAAGGGAACAAATGGGAACTTCGGTGAAGGGGGCTAAAGGGGAGGTGATGATAAGTAGTGGTGATGTGAGAAGGTTTGTTGAATGTGTTTGATGATAGAGTGGCAGATATAGGGTGTTTTGGTCGAGGTGGTGTGCAAAGCGAGAGTGTTAGAGAAAATTATTTGGTAAACAGAGAAGAGGTAGTAAAAGCTTCGCGGAAGATGAAAGCCGGCAAGGCAGTGGGTTTGGATGGTATTGCAGTGGAATCTATTAAAAATGAGGGTGACCGTATTGTTGACTGGTTAGTAAGGTTATTTAATGTATGTATGACTCATGGTGAGGTGCCTGAGGATTGGCGGAATGCTTGCATAGTGCCATTGTACAAAGGCAAAGGGGATAAGAGTGAGTGCTGAAATTACAGAGGTATAAATTTGTTGAGTATTCCTGGTAAATTATATGGGAGGGTATTGATTGAGAGGGTGAAGGCATGTACAGAGCATCAGATTAGGGAAGAGCAGTGTGGTTTCAGAAGTGGTAGAGGATTGTTGATCAGGTGTTTGCTTTGAAGAATGTATGTGAGAAATACTTAGAAAAGCAAATGGATTTGTATGTAGCATTTATGGATCTGGAGAAGGCATATGATATCGAGTTGATAGAGATGCTCTGTGGAAGGTATTAAGAATATATGGTGTGGGAGGCAAGTTGTTAGAAGCAGTGAAAAGTTTTTATCGAGGATGTAAGGCATGTGTACGTGTAGGAAGAGAGGAAAGTGATTGGTTCTCAGTGAATGTAGGTTTGCGACAGGGGTGTGTGAAGTCTCCATGGTTGTTTAATTTGTTTATGGATGGGGTTGTTAGAGAGGTGAATGCAAGAGTTTTGGAAATAGGGGCAAGTATGCAGTCTATTGTGGATGAGAGAGCTTGGGAAGTGAGTCAGTTGTTGTTCGCTGATGATACAGCTCTGGTGGCTGATTCATGTGAGAAACAGCAGAAGCTGGTGACTGAGTTTCGTAAAGTGTGTGAAAGAAGAAAGTTGAGAGTAAATGTGAATAAGAGCAAGGTTATTAGGTACATTAGGGTTGAGGGTCAAGTCAATTGGGAGGTAAGTTTGAATGGAGAAAAACTGGAGGAAGTGAAGTGTTTTAGATATCTGGGAGTGGATTTGGCAGCGGATGGAACCATGGTAGCGGAAATGAATCATAGGTTGGGGAGGGGGCGAAAATTCTGGGAGCCTTGAAGAATGTGTGGAAGTCGAGAACATTATCTCGGAAAGCAAAAATGGGTATGTTTGAAGGAAGAGTGGTTCCAACAATGTTGTATGGTTGCGAGGCTTGGGCTATGGATAGAGTTGTGCGCAGGAGGGTAGATGTGCTTGAAATGAGATGTTTAAGGACAATATGTGGTGTGAGGTGGTTTGATCGAGTAAGTAACAATAGGGTAAGAGAGATGTGTGGTAATAAAAAGAGTGTGGTTGAGAGAGCAGAAGAGGATGTTTTGAAATAGTTTCACATGGAGAGAATGAGTGAGGAAAGATTGACCAAGAGGATATATGTGTCAGAGGTGGAGGGAACGAGAGAAGTGGGAGACCAAATTGGAGGTGGAAAGATGGAGTGAAAAAGATTTTGAGTGATCGGGGCCTGAACATGCAGGAGGGTGAAAGAAGTGCAAGGAATAGAGTGAATTGGAACGATGTGGTATACCGAGGTCGACGTGCTGTCAGTGGACTGAACCAGGGCATGTGAAGCGTCTGGGGTAAACCATGGAAAGTTGTGTGGGGCCTGGATGTGGAAAGGGAGCTGTGGTTTCGGGCATTATTACATGACAGCTAGAGACTGAGTGTGAACGAATGGGGCTTTTGTTGTCTTTCCCTGGCGCTACCTCGCACACATGAGTGGGGAGGGGGTTGTTATTTCATGTGTGGCGAGGTGGCAATGGGAATTGATAAAGGCAGACAGTATGAATTATGTACATGTGTATATATGTATATATCTGTGTGTGTATATATATGTATACGTTGAGATGTATAGATATGTATATTTGCGTGTGTTGGCGTGTATGTATATACATGTGTATGTGGGTGGGTTGGGCCATTCTTTCGTCTGTTTCCTTGCGCTACCTCACTGATGCGGGAGACAGCGACAAAGCAAATTAAAATAAATTTATATATATATATATATATATATATATATATATATATATATATATATATATATATATATATATATATATATATATGTATATATATATATATATATATATATATATATATATATATATATATATATATATATATATATATATATATTTCACACTTGATCGCCGTTTTCCGTGTTTGCGAGTTAGCGCCAGGAACAGACAAAGAAAGGCTGCATAAGCTCACATGCATTCTCTAGCTGTCTTGTGTAATGCACCGAAACCACAACTCCCTACCAGCAACCAGGCCCTACAGATTTCTCCATGGTTTACCCGGACGCTTCTTATTTGATGGTTCCGTCCATTGACAGCACTTCGAACGCAGTATACCAAGACATTCCATTCAAATTCACTCTATCCCGTGCTTTTACCATATCATCCGGCATGTTCAGACCCCTGTCACTCCACATTTTTTCTCAATTTACGTTATCCTCTTCACCTTGTCTCGTCCACTTTTGACACTTCATCTAGTGAGCCTCTCCTCACTCTTTCTTTCCATGTGTTCAAGCCATTTCAGCGCACCCTCTTCAGTTCTCTCAACCGCACTCCTCTTAATATTAAACCTCTTTCTTACCCTATCATTTCTTACACCATTAGCCCTCCTCACGACACATAATATCTATAAACGTTTCATTTCCAGCACATCCACCTTCTTCCGCACTTTTTCATCTCCAGCCTACGCCTGGCATCTGTAGAACATCAGGATCACTATACCATTAAGGAAACCCATCTTTGCAACTCACAGAGAATAACTTATGTTTCCACATGCTTTTCAGTGCACTCAAGACCTTAGATTCTCACCCATTCAGTAGCTTTTTCAGCCCCTTTGGTTCCATCAGCTGCCATGTCCACTTCCAGGAATCTATAAGACTCCATTTCTTACAGATTCTCTCCAATCAGTTTATAATCCAACCAGTCGGTTTTTCTTCCCTGCTAAATTTAATGATCGTACTTTTATTCATGTCAGCTCTCAGCTTCCTCCCCTCACGCACACTCCCATACCCAAAAACCAGTTTTATCAACTTCTCACTCAAGTTCACATGAGCTGTGTTACCAGCAAAAAAGAGACATACTTTCAGTCAACATTCTCGTATATATCATTTGCTTCTGTAATCCAAACATTCACTTTTGTTCTTGCCTTTTTACAGTGACCCTGCACAGGGATTTTTCCAATCCTCAGACACTTACACGTGGAATCATACATAAAATGAAAATCCTGAAGAAATTCAACTGCCATCCCAACCACTTTAACCACTTTGCCACACTTAATCATTAGCAGGACTTTCATTACCGCTTCTCTTTTCACGAAGCCATTTACCATGACTTTCTCATCTCACATATTTCCGCATCACATACATCACGCATTTTCCACACTGTCATCCAACATTCAACGGTCCTTCACAATACTCCATGCATCTCTTCTTCACCTTATCTCTGCCTGCTATCACTCTCATCTACTTCCTGCAATAATGCTCTCATTTGTCTCTTGTCCTTATACTATTCATCTTCTTTCAAATTCTTTATTCTCCATGAAGTAAGCTGACACTGCCTCACCCCGACAGTCAATTGCCCTCTTTTTCAGCCCCTGCACTTTCTTCTTGACATTCTGCCACTTTCTCTTGTCCATCATCCGTTCATTCTCAATTCTTCCTACAGATAACGCCAATACACCTCTCGTTCAATGATAACGTCACTTCCTTATCCCACCACTAACTACACTATTACACACGCTCGCATCACACCTTCCATATTGCATACACTTCTCTCCCCCATGTAAGATCTGATTCCATAAATATGTCCTGTTCCTTGCCTTCTTCCCTCATCTCGTTTACCTTTTGTCATTCCTCAACCAATCTCTCGTTGTATCCCCTCACACAAGCCTCTCTGTTAATTTCACTTTCATGACTCCTCTTGTCCACCCATGTCATAACCTCTTTCCCTAAAGCATTTACAAACTTTTACCCTTGCCTTCACCAAGTAGTGATGAGAGATTCCACCAGCTGCCCCTCATAGCACATAACATCCGAAAGTTTCTCATTAGTAAGCCTGTTAATTAATACACAATCTAATGATGCTAATTGACCATGCATACGTATGAAATTCCTCATTTTAAACCATGTATTCCCAATCACCAGTCCTTCTTCAGCACGCACACCGGCAGTGAATCAGAATGGCACAATCAGTCAAGGGGTATGACGACATCTCGTTTCCTCCTTGACCAACGTCAACTGACCTAAACCCCACCTGACCTCTGTCTGCAGTGTTCGTAGACTCTGCTCCTTCTCTATGTATTGTTGCAGGAATCACGGGTTCAGGTCTAGTCTCCCCTTTTCTTTAACACCATTTCTTTTTCTCCTTATGTTATTTACTGCTCTCTTAAACCCAACTGTCAAGGCTTCCACTTTGTTGCAGGAACATCAGCTTTCCGCTTCATGCAACTTAAATTTCCCACCGTCAGTGCCATCTGACTCGGCTTTTTCATACCTTAAAACTTAACTTCCTTTGTTTCATGTATTTTCTCAGTTCCGGCAGCAATGTACAGCTCTTCGACTGTTTGGTGTCCTGTCGCAAGGTGAATCCACGCGCTGAAATCCTTTATGCAGGGGATTATTATGTGCACCAAAAAGACTGGTTCAGTTCAACATAAGACGGTCCAGATGGAGTCAGAACCCTTCCCTGTTCCCAGATTAAGGATCTGAAACAGTTAAGCACCAAACATAAGATCCTGATCAAAACCATTACTCTAACATTCTCGACTTCTTTTGTTTGTTTGTTTATCGTTCTTTGAACCCTCCTGCCATGGATACACCATCCATGTTTCCCCTCTAGTCCTCAAATCGCAATCTCATTTTTGTCCTTTCCAAGTGGGAGCGTCCACTCCTTTACTTTACCCGTCTCGAATCTCCTTCTTTGGTATTTTAGACGGTATCTGAGGTCGTCCTTGCACACACCTTCTACTGACTGTCCTTGAACCATTGCTGCCTCGCTGGCCGCAACACATCCATGAGTGGCAGCCGTTTGGTGCAGGTCATTTTGGCTTGGATGGAATCCTACGTCGCTCTTACTACTGAACCTTTCATCTCTGAGTTCGTGGTTTGATCGCACTAGTACCACTGCTTGTCGCATGAGGGACAAAGTGTAATAGGGTTTTCCCTTCTGGGTTTCATTACGCCTTCATCTCTTGTCTGGAAGCATTGTGAAGCTGTGATTCGTAAAGCCAAGCGAGCTTAAAAGAGAAAGAAATAGATAGATAAAGATGAAGTGCGATAGAAAAAGAAGTGCGCTGACTTTAACTTTTAATTCAGCAAATGAATGTTTCTCATCTTTAACCAAAAGTGTCTGCAACACCTTCTCTACTTATACTTCAGCATTCTGTATCTAACTCTCCAGCTGATCAATCCACTTTTTTTGGCAGCTTGATTTCCCACACTCTTCATGAGATGTTTCCACATCTCGTCCTCCTCTCTCTCATCTACTGATCCTATTCCTTCATCTGCATCATGTTCGTGCAAGGTCGTCCAAGTTCTCTTCCAGCTACATGTGGACAGAGCATATACCTCGTGTATTACAGAAGTGTGCATACGAGGGAACTCTAATCCTTGCTAACCTGTTTGGTCTCCTCAAAACCCTAACCTTCCCTCCCTCAACGTATGCCTTAGCCCAGCCCGTCCTTGATAATGAAGACTGTTCTAACGCCTTTCGCACCGTTGCTGATCACTTATGCTATCTCCGAAGTTCTCCACACTATTATCTTACTATCTCACTTTCTTAAACACTCGTAACCGTATTCCCTTCTCTCAGATCACCAATATGGCTTTCCCGGTGGAAAGTCTGTTGGTGATCTGTTCTCGGTGACACCTATGGTCCTTCTCTCTTACGGACCCTTGGGAGTCTCCCTCCGTGGATCTCAGCATTTCTAAGGCATTGGACAAGGTAGGAACGGGCGTATGCTCCTTAAACTTCCTGTCCTTATCCCCTCCGCACCTCTCTGTTCTCTGATGAATGTCTTCCTTATCAGTTGCTCCTCTTTAACAGTCGTTCAAGAAGCAGCTCTTGCCTCTCATCCTGTCAATAGTGGTGTTCCTTAGTATCCCGTCTTATCTCCTTCGCTCTTTCCTCTACCAGTAATTTCTTCAGTCTCCATCTCACTTCGCTTTCAGACCTACGATTCCACTGCACACTCTTCACTTTTCATCTCCCTATCACTCCAGTATTTGTTTTATTCTTGCAGTGAACACATTCCCTCTCTCAGCTCAGCCATGTATAGCATCTCCGAATGTGTAAGCAGTGCAAAAACGCAAATTATTTCCTTTCATGCAATTGTAAATCACCACAGTTCAGTTCTGCAGTAGCAGAAGCTTGTTAGGCATAGTTATATCCTCCACTCCATCCATACCGGCAGCCCCTCGTGATGACCATTGCCGAACCTGCCTCCTCACAGACGTTGATGATCTGCTGAAGCCACGGTTGTGCCCGTTCCAGGAGCTGTTCCTTTTCTAGAAGGGTCTCCTTTGCTTATGTTTATAACTTTTCTCATATCTTGGATGACCCCCTCTTCTAACTTGCTCATACAGTGGAGTCAGAAGATATCCAGCCTAGGAATGTCCTGCTGTCGTCTCTCTTCACCCATCCCTTGCCGTTCAGTTCTGTCTGTATCGTCACTTCAGCCACTGCTGCCTCGAGCTGACTACATGTGTCCCAGACCCGTGGCACACAGCTGGCGTGCTTCTTCCTGCACTTTCCGTGCGAAGACCAACCACGAGAGGATTAGCCGTTATGATGCTTCCTTCTTTCCTGGCAGACCGTTGCTGTGGAATGCGCGTCCTTCTTTCAACTTTCCCTCTTCCTGCAATCTGTCTGTTTTTAAAGCTTGAGTCCACAACTGTCTGAGAGGTTTAGATTAATCCCTTCTCTCATTTTTCCTTCAGCCACATCATTCTATCTTTGCATCCCATATTGCTGGGACGGGTATGCTTTTGCCCATATATATATATATATTTTTTTTTTTTTTTTTTTTTCATACTATTCGCCATTTCCCGCGATAGCGAGGTAGCGTTAAGAACAGAGGACTGGGCCTTTGAGGGAATATCCTCACCTGGCCCTCTTCTCTCTTCCTTCTTTTGGAAAATTAAAAAAAAAAAAAAAAAAACGAGAGGGGAGGATTTCCAGCCCCCCGCTCCCTTCCCTTTTAGTCGCCTTCTACGACACGCAGGGAATACGTGGGAAGTATTCTTTCTCCCCTATTCATATTTATTTTATTTGGCTTTGTCGCTGTCTCCCGCGTTTGCGAGGTAGCGCAAGGAAACAGACGAAAGAAATGGCCCAACCCACCCCCATACACATGTATATACATACACGTCCACACACGCAAATATACATACCTATACATCTCAATGTACACATATATATACACACACAGACACATACATATATACCCATGCACACAATTCACACTGTCTGCCTTTATTCATTCCCATCGCCACCTCGCCACACATGGAATACCATCCCCCTCCCCCCTCATGTGTGCGAGGTAGCGCTAGGAAAAGACAACAAAGGCCCCATTCTTTCACACTCAGTCTCTAGCTGTCATGCAATAATGCCCGAAACCACAGCTCCCTTTCCACATCCAGGCCCCACACAACTTTCCATGGTTTACCCCGGACGCTTCACATGCCCTGATTCAATCCACTGACAGCACGTCAACCCCGGTATACCACATCGATCCAATTTACTCTATTCCTTGCCCGCCTTTCACCCTCCTGCATGTTCAGGCCCCGATCACTCAAAATCTTTTTCACTCCATCTTTCCACCTCCAATTTGGTCTCCCACTTCTCCTCGTTCCCTCCACCTCTGACACATATATCCTCTTGGTCAATCTTTCCTCACTCATTCTCTCCATGTGCCCAAACCATTTCAAAACACCCTCTTCTGCTCTCTCAACCACGCTCTTTTTATTTCCACACATCTCTTTTACCCTTACATTACTTACTCGATCAAACCACCTCACACCACACGTTGTCCTCAAATATCTCATTTCCAGCACATCCACCCACCTGCGCACAACTCTATCCATAGCCCACGCCTCGCAACCATACAACATTGTTGGAATCACTATTCCTTCAAACATACTCATTTTTGCTTTCCGAGATAATGTTCTCGACTTCCACACATTCTTCAAGGCTCCCAGGATTTTCGCCCCCTCCACCACCCTGTGATTCACTTCCGCTTCCATGGTTCCATCCGCTGCCAGATCCACTCCCAGATATCTAAAACACTTTACTTCCTCCAGTTTTTCTCCATTCAAACTTAACTGCCAGTTGACTTGACCCTCAACCCTACTGTACCTAATAACCTTGCTCTTATTCACATTTACTCTTAACTTTCTTCTTTCACACACTTTACCAAACTGAGTCACTAGCTTCTGCAGTTTCTCACATGAATCAGCCACCAGCGCTGTATCATCAACGAACAACAACTGACTCACTTCCCAAGCTCTCTCATCCACAACAGACTTCATACTTGCCCCTCTTTCCAAAACTCTTGCATTCACCTCCCTAACAACCCCATCCATAAACAAATTAAACAACCATGGAGACATCACACACCCCTGCCGCAAACCTACATTCACTGAGAACCAATCACATTCCTCTCTTCCTACACGTACACATGCCTTACATCCTCGATAAAAACTTTTCACTGCTTCTAACAACTTGCCTCCCACACCATATATTCTCAATACCCTCCACAGAGCATCTCTATCAACTCTATCATATGCATTCTCCAGATCCATAAATGCTACATACAAATCCATTTGCTTTTCTAAGTATTTCTCACATACATTCTTCAAAGCAAACACCTGATCCACACATCCTCTACCACTTCTGAAACCACACTGCTCTTCCCCAGTCTGATGCTCTGTACATGCCTTCACCCTCTCAATCAATACCCTCCCATATAATTTACCAGGAATACTCAAACTTATACCTCTGTAATTTGAGCACTCACTCTTATCCCCTTTGCCTTTGTACAATGGCACTATGCACGCGTTCCGCCAGTCCTCAGGCACCTCACCATGAGTCATACATACAATAAATAACCTTACCAACCAGTCAACAGTACAGTCACCCCTTTTTTAATAGATTCCACTGCAATACCATCCAAACCTGCTGCCTTGCCGGCTTTCATCTTCCGTAAAGCTTTTACTACCTCTTCTCTGTTTACCAAATCATTTTCCCTAACCCTCTCACTTTGCACACCACCTCGACCAAAACACCCTATATCTGCCACTCTGTCATCAAACACATTTAACAGACCTTCAAAATACTCACTCCATCTGCTTCTCACATCACCCCTACTTGTTATCACCTCCCCATTAGCGCCCTTCACTGAAGTTCCCATTTGCTCCCTTGTCTTACGCACTTTATTTACCTCCTTCCAGAACATCTTTTTATTCTCCCTAAATTTTAATGATACTCTCTCACCCCAACTCTCATTTGCCCTCTTTTTCACCTCTTGCACCTTTCTCTTGACCTCCTGTCTCTTTCTTTTATACATCTCCCACTCAATTGAATTTTTTCCCTGCAAAAATCGTCCAAATGCCTCTCTTTTCTCTTTCACTAATAATCTTACTTCTTCATCCCACCAATCACTACCCTTTCTAATCAACCCACCTCCCATGCTTCTCATGCCACAAGCATCTTTTGCGCACTCCCTCACTGATTCCCTAAATACATCCCATATATATATATATATATATATATATATATATATATATATATATATATATATATATATATATATATGTATATATATATATATATATATATATATATCTTTCTTTCTTTCATACTATTCGCCATTTCCCGCATTAGCGAGGTAGCGTTGAGAAAAGAGGACTGGGCCCTTGAGGGAATATCCTCACCTGGGCCCCTTCTCTGTTCCCTCTTTTGGAAAATTAAAAAAAAAAAAAAGTGAGAGGGGAGGATTTCCAGCCCCCCGCTCCCTCCCCTTTTAGTCGCCTTCTACGACACGCAGGGAATACGTGGGAAGTATTCTTTCTCCCCTATCCCCAGGGATATATATATATATATATATATATATATATATATATATATATATATATATATATATATATATATATATATATTTATATATTTTTTTTTTTTTTTTTTTTTTTTTTTTTTGCTTTGTCGCTGTCTCCCGCGTTTGCGAGGTAGCGCAAGGAAACAGACGAAAGAAATGGCCCAACCCACCCCCATACACATGTATATACATACGTCCACACACGCAAATATACATACCTACACAGCTTTCCATGGTTTACCCCAGACGCTTCACATGCCCTGATTCAATCCACTGACAGCACGTCAACCCCGGTATACCACATCGATCCAATTCACTCTATTCCTTGCCCTCCTTTCACCCTCCTCCATGTTCAGGCCCTGATCACACAAAATCTTTTTCACTTCATCTTTCCACCTCCAATTTGGTCTCCCACTTCTCCTCGTTCCATCCACCTCCGATACATATATCCTCTTGGTCAATCTTTCCTCACTCATTCTCTCCATGTGACCAAACCATTTCAAAACACCCTCTTCTGCTCTCTCAACCACACTCTTTTTATTACCACACATCTCTCTTACCTTATTATTATTTACTCGATCAAACCACCTCACACCACATATTGTCCTCAAACATCTCATTTCCAGCACATCCACCCTCCTCCGCATAACTCTATCCATAGCCCACGCCTCGCAACCATACAACATTGTTGGAACCACTCTTCCTTCAAACATACCCATTTTTGCTTTCCGAGATAATGTTCTCGACTTCCCCACATTCTTCAAGACTCCCAGAACTTTCGCCCCCCTCCCCCACCCTATGATCCACTTCCGCATCCATGGTTCCATCCGCTGCCAAATCCACTCCCAGATATCTAAAATACTTCACTTCCTCCAGTTTTTCTCCATTCAAACTTACCTCCCAATTGACTTGACCCTCAACCCTACTGTACCTGATAACCTTACTCTTATTCACATTTACTCTCAACGTTCTTCTTTCACACAATTTACCAAACTCAGTCACCAGCTTCTGCAGTTTCTCACATGAATCAGCCACCAGCGCTGTATCATCAGCGAACAGCAACTGACTCAGTTCCCAAGCTCTTTCATCCACAACAGACTGCATACTTGCCCCTCTTTCCAAAACTCTTGCATTCACCTCCCTAACATCCCCATCCATAAACAAATTAAATAACCATGGAGACATCACACACCCCTGCCGTAAACCTACATTCACTGAGAACCAATCACTTTCCTCTCTTCCTACACGTACACATGCTTTACATATATATATATATATATATATATATATATATATATATATATATATATATATATATATATATATATATATATATATATAATGTAAGTACCTCTGCAGTCGTTCTTCGCAGCCACACACATCAGTCGCTGTACACAAAGTCAAAGGCTCAAGATTCCCATCTGATTAAATTTGCTCATTCAAAAGCACGGACTCTCTTGTCTCGCCTCAGAGACTCGGATCCGCCCTCTCCTTCTCGGCCATTGTCTCGTGGTCGCTAATTAGTACAGTCCTATGTAAGGTGAGGGAATATTAACCCCTATGAACTAAGTCAGTAACAGTGCTCGGCTCTCGCTGATTTCCGAGATGGTGAAGTGTGGTCTGGGTTCACCTGGGTACGTATTGATCTTGCTAAGGTAAGATGTTCGTCCCATGACCTACCTCATAACCCTGACGCCATCTCTCCATTCTCGGTAATTATTTTTTTTCCTCTTGCATTTTCTTATGAGGTAATCAGGCGTCGGCTGTAGTTCTGATTTGACCATTCAGAATCCAAGCATCTTAGTTTCCTATACGACAATGCCTGCTTCCATATGTAGATCCATTTCCTCCATAATCAAGTCATTCTTTGCCTCTGTATATAACCTGCACATCTTGTTGATATCTGCAGTTTCTTTTTTTTTGCCGGTCTAACATCACATGACACTACGGTCGTAAGTGGTACACTTCATGATGTTGTCCTCGCCATAACCCGCCGGACATCACAGTTGGAAGCGTGATGATTTAACTACAGTTTGCCGTCAGCATAATTCTTGCAGTGTACATCAGATACACCGATATGTTTCTTGTCCCTTCAGCGAATGTGGCATTACATATTGTATGTGTGTGTGTACATTATACTGCCATTTCTCTAACTTGTTTTTATACCGTTAGTTTATAGTGGACTACAACACATAACCTCGTTACGGACCAGCAAGGCCATCATCACATGTACTTTCATGTCCCCCATGATGTAGTACATGTCACTCGTTCTGAAGTATAAACATTTTGTAACTGTTTCCATATACTGACTCTATAATGATACAGGATGACAGATGTCGTGCAACTCTCTCTCTCTCTCTCTCTCTCTCTCTCTCTCTCTCTCTCTCTCTCTCTCTCTCTCTCTCTCTCTCTCTCTCTCTCTCTCCAGTACGTTGCCTTAGTTTTGCAATATGGACATGGAACTGGTGGTTCCGCTTTACACAGACATGTCACTGTTTCTCTTTAATGTCGGCCCTTGTGTCCCTATGACTGATGAACTCTCTTTTACTTTCTCTGTTATCTTGGCGTTATATTTACACCGGCACTTGTCTTTCAGGCAGATGTTCCATTTCATGTTTACTCCTTAGCTGCTACTCCAGGAGCAATGCCTTCATGGCTGAGCGATGGTCTGCCGTGGCCTTCCAGACCAGATGAATGTCTGGCATTGACCTCCAGGTCGAGAAACGATCTTGCGTGGTCTTCTTGGCCGAGGGATGGTCTGTCGTGGTCTTCCAGGCCAAGGGATGGTCTGGCGTGGTCTTCTTGACCGAAGGATAATGGTCTGGCGTGGTCCTCTAGGCCGAAGGATGGTCTCTCGTGATCTTCCAGGCCGAGGGATGGTCTGTCGTGGTCTTCCAGGCCGAGGGATGGTCTGTCGTGGTCTTCCAGGCCATGGGATGTCTCGTGTGGTCTAGACCGAATGATAATGGTCTGGCGTGGTCATCCAGGTCGAGGGATGGTTTGGCGTGATCTTCCAGGCCGAGGGATGGTCTGTCGTGATCTTCCAGGCCGAGAGATGGTCTGTCGTGGTCTTCCAGGCCGAGGGATGATCTGGCGTGGTCTTCCGTGGGTCTGTTGTGCCTTGGTATCGACCTGCGTGGCACGACAGTTCCCGGGAAGCTCTCCCCTCGCCTCTTGACGTACACTGTTCAGTGCTCCCGCTTCAGTGTGTGTCTGTGTGTGTGTGTGTGTGTGGGTCTCCGCTCTACCTCCTATGCTGCTCGTCAGCCACACATCTGGTGGACGTTATGAGAAAATTACACCAAGAAATACGATATTTGTTGCTTGCGGCAGCCATAAGAAAACAGGAATCAGAGTCGACTTCCATAAACTGCCTGGAATCGATAACGAATTCCAACTGGAGATTCCATTAACCCCTCGCGCAGTGCAAGCCTTGAGCACGACGGTACGAACCTTTGAGCACGACGGTATGAACCCTTGAGCACGACGGTATGAACCCTTGAGCACGACGGTATGAACCCTTGAGAACGACGGTACGAACCTTTGAGCACGACGGTACCACAATGAGCACGACAGTACGACCCTTGAGCACGACGGTATGAACCCTTGAGCACGACGGTATGAACCCTTGAGAACGACGGTACGAACCTTTGAGCACGATGGTACACCCATGAGCACGACAGTACGACCCTTGAGCACGACGGTATGAACCCTTGAGAACGACGGTATGACCCTTGAGCACCACGGTACGAACCTTTGAGCACGACGGTACCACAATGAGCACGACAGTACGACCCTTGAGCACGACGGTATGACCCATGAGCACGACAGTACGACCCTTGAGCACGACGGTACGACCCTTGAACACGACGCTACGACCCTTGAGCACGACGGTATGGCCCTTGAGCACGACGGTACGACCCTTGAGCACGACGGTGTGACCCTTGAGCACGACGGTATGGCCCTTGAGCACGACGGTACGACCCTTGAGCACGACGGTCCGACCTTTGAAAAAGAAAATACGGCTCTTGAGCACGACGATATGACCTTTGAGAAAGAAGGGACGACCCTTCAGCACGACGGTATGACTTTTGAGAAAGAAGGTACGACCCTTGAGCACGACGGTATGACACTTGAGGACGACGATACGACCCTTGAGAAAGAAGGTGCGACCCTTGAGCACGACGGTACCACCCTTGAGTACGACGATACGACCCTTGAGCACGACGGTATGACCCTTGAGAAAGAAGGTACGACCCTTGAGCACAACGGTACGACACTTGAAGACGACGGTACGACCCTTGAGAAAGAAGGTGCGACCCTTGAGCACGACGGTACCACCCTTGAGTACGACGGTACGACCCTTGAGCACGACGGTATGACCCTTAAGAAAGAAGGTACGACCCTTGAGCGCGACTGTACGACCCATGAGCACGACTGTATGACCCTTGAGCACGACGGTACGACCCTTGAGCACGACGGTATGACCCTTGAGCACGACGGTACGACCCTTAAGCACGACGGTACGACCCTTGAGAAAGAAGGTACGACTCTTGAGCACGACTGTACGGCCCTTGTGCACGACGGTATGACCCTTGAGCACCACGTTACGACCCTTGAGCACCACGGTATGACCCTTGAGCACGACGGTACGACCCTTGAGCACGACGGTGTGACCCTTGAGCACGACGGTTTGAGCCTTGAGCACGCCGGTATAACCTTTGAGAAAGAAGGTACGACCCTTGAGCACTACGGTACGACCCTTGAGCACGACGGTATGACCCTTGAGCACGCCGGTATGACCTTTGAGAAAGAAGGTACAACCCTTGAGCACGACGGTACGACCCTTGAGCACGACGGTATGACCTTTGAGCACGACGATATGACCCTTGAGCACGCCGGTACGACCCTTGAGCACGACGGTACAACCCTTGAGCACGACGGTACGACCCTTGAGCACGACGGTACGATCCTTAAACACGACGATACAACCCTTGGGAATACATAACCACATGACTCTACAGGGAGTTCCTCTCTCAGTGTTGCTGGGTTGGGTTATGGAAGCCTCCAGCAGGGACGAGTCGGACGGAGTGCTGGTGACGCGAGACAGCTGGTGAAGCGTAGGCTCCACTCGTGCCCCCCGACCACCTGTAGGTCTGAACGGTCACCAAGCCAGCTGCTAGTGTCCTGGTGACCCATCTGGCTGTCGCTCTGGGCAGTCAGAAACCCAGCTACCAGTTTACTGACGGTCGCTGACCTCTTAAGCACGGTGTGTGTGTGTGTGTGTGTGTGTGTGTGTGTGTGTGTGTGTGTGTGTGATACACTCCAGGTTACTCAACGTATCACAGCCAGATGTCCCTAGGCTGAACTGGGGGTACCTGAATAACCGAGCCATTAACACGGTACGTCTGGCGACGTCATATAATTTTTTTTTCCCCTCCTCCTCCTTGTAACCGAGCTTGATGAAGAGCACCGAGGGACGCCGACACGACTTCCTGGTTCCCTGTGGCCCAGCCAGCCAGCCAGCAGCCAGCCCCACTACCTCTTTGTGAGAGCCAAGTACCCAGCTCGCTCTCACTCTCTAACACACACACACACACACACACACACACACACACACACACACACACACACACACCCTCTTCTTCCGTCGTCCCCTCCATGGCGTGACCCCTGCCGCCCCCTCTTGTCTCCGGGTAAACCATGGCTCCACAGAGCGACAAACGACCCGGATGACCTCATTCTTCAGGTGACCCGCTAGATGCGACCCCCCTCCAGTTGGTCACACGACCACACCCGTCAGCATAACTCGAAGCGTTACTTTGCTCTGGACGTAACTCATCTTTTGGTGCAGTACAGTGAACAGGTGTTATAATATAGGTACAACACACGAGAGAGAGAGAGAGAGAGAGAGAGAGAGAGAGAGAGGAATAAAACTGTGTGTTCTGCGGTGTACTGCGAGATAATTCATTAGCGTTATGTGAATGATGAATGGTCAGTTTAGTGGACAAAATGCATTTTGTTGAATTGATAATGATGATCTTGTTCGTTATACATGATCATGTAGCATGGAATCATGTCGACCATTTAGGCCATATATATATACCGGTTAGGTAAGTAGAGGGAGAGTGAGCCTGAAGAGGGACATTGGAGACCAATGGAAGAAATTGGGGTACATGGGAATACATTGGAAATCCAGATAGTAGAAAACGGAAGGGACATGATGATAGTATCTGCTGGGCAAGTCGTTCAGCATTCCTCCGTTGTTTGGTCTATATTTTTCGAATTTCGCATCAATGGCAAAAATACTAGATTTTTTGCTGGTGAATCCTGCATCCAGATCATTTGACGTAGATCCAGGGGCCTTTAACCGATCCTTGTGGTACCCCACTCGTTACACCGAACCTGTCGGCCGCTCCCTCGTTTTTTCTATCCGTAAGGTACTCCAAGATCCACGTACGCACTCGAGTCCCCTTGCCATGTAATCTAATCTTACTAAGTGGTCCTTCATGTGATACTCCGTCGCAAGCTGTTTGGCAGTGGATGTGGATAACACCTGAGGACATTTTTTGATCAATGATCTTTATATGCGACCGAAAACTTTGCTAAATTCGTTTAAGGTTATCTTTCATCACGAAACCCATGTTTATTCTCAGTTATTAACGATTTTCCTATAGGGAATTGAGGAAAAAGGAAAGAATTGTTCTAGATTATAATTTTTGACACATAACCTGAACGTTTTGGTGGAAGGAGGAGGGATTATTGTGGTTAGAGATCCAGAGGAGAGAGAGAGAGAGAGAGAGAGAGAGAGAGAGAGAGAGAGAGAGAGAGAGAGAGAGAGAGAGAGAGTCACTGAGTGTGGAGGGCTGGTGAGCTAATCACCTCTCCACCAGGTGGTAAGCTAACAGGACTTGTGTGTTTACATGTGCACTTGCACGTCAGCCACAGCCAATACATCGTGTGAACATCTCACCTTCCCTATCTCTTTCCATATGTTTATCCATCTAATTGTTTAAGTTTCCCCCTCATCCTCCATGCATCTCTCCTGTCTTCTTACCCACCATTTCTCTCCTTTCTTCTTATACCTTACACCTGTATACTTCCCTCCCTTCTTTTGTGTTACTCTTCCTCTGTCTTCAAAACCTACCCCTATTCTCACTGTCTCTTCTTTTCTCCCTCCATCAACCGTCTCACCTACCTATACAATTATCCATGAAAAGGGAGGCAACATATTTGTCAAGTGGGGTTGTGGGCAGATGGAGATGCCTGGAGTAGATTACTGGGGGGTTGTGGGCAGATGGAGATGCCTGGAGTAGATTACTGGGGGGTTGTGGGCAGATGAAGATGCCTGGGGTAGATTACTGGGGGGTTGTGAACAGATGAAGATGCCTGGGGTAGATTACTGGGGGGTTGTGAACAGATGAAGATGCCTGGGGTAGGGTGCTGAGGGATGAGGACAGTTAAGGATGTCTGGGGTAGAGTACTGGGGGGTGTGGACGGTTAAGGATGTCTGGGGTAGGGTATTGGGGGGTGTGGACGGTTAAAGATGCCTGGGGTAGAGTACTGGGGGATGTGGACGGTTAAGGATGTCTGGGGTAGAGTACTGGGGGGGTGTGGACGGTTAAGGATGTCTGGGGTAGAGTACTGTGGGGTGTGGACGGTTAAGGATGTCTGGGGTAGAGTACTGGGGGGTGTGGACGGTTAAAGATGCCTGGGGTAGAGTACTGGGGGGTGTGGACGGTTAAGGATGTCTGGGGTAGAGTACTGGGGGATGTGGACGGTTAAGGATGTCTGGGGTAGAGTACTGGGGGATGTGAACGGTTTAGGATGTCTAGGGTAGAGTGTATCGATAGTCAGAGAATGGTAATCAGTATTGAAGTTAATGAGCGAAGGAGTACACTCAAGGTGCAGGGGCACATCAGGGCAGGAAGTATTTAGGCGACTGAAAAGAGCAGAGGAAGGTCAAGGCCGAGGTGGCTGAATGGAGTTGATGAAGGACTGCATAAGTCAAGAGCGGGTTGAAATGATGAGGTTTGTACTCGCCCTGAGAGGGGCCAATATCACTTAACTGGGGTGGCTTTAGTGAAAATGCTGTGGTGCGGCGGTGTGATTTGATGGTGCTAGGGATCTGGTGAATGTGGGGGCTGCAGGATGAGAGAGAGAGGGAGGAAGAGAGTACAGGGAAAGTGAGTTTCAGAGAAAGTGATGAGTTAGCAGTGAAGTGAAAGTGAGCTGGATAGAGAGAGAAGGTAATGGCTCGAGGTGAAAGTGTATGAGAGTGAAAACCTGAGATAATCCTTCTGTAAAAGTGTGCGACATTGAGAGCATGAGTCAGTTCTGATTATATATATATATATATATATATATATATATATATATATATATATATATATATATATATATATATATATATATATTTTTTTTTTTTTTTTTTTTATACTTTGTCGCTGTCTCCCGCGTTTGCGAGGTAGCGCAAGGAAACAGACGAAAGAAATGCCCCCCCCCCCCATACACATGTACATACACACGTCCACACACGCAAATATACATACCTACACAGCTTTCCATGGTTTACCCCAGACGCTTCACATGCCTTGATTCAATCCACTGACAGCACGTCAACCCCTGTATACCACATGACTCCAATTCACTCTATTCCTTGCCCTCCTTTCACCCTCCTGCATGTTCAGGCCCCGATCACACAAAATCTTTTTCACTCCATCTTTCCACCTCCAATTTGGTCTCCCTCTTCTCCTCGTTCCCTCCACCTCCGACACATATATCCTCTTGGTCAATCTCTCCTCACTCATTCTCTCCATGTGCCCAAACCATTTCAAAACACCCTCTTCTGCTCTCTCAACCACGCTCTTTTTATTTCCACACATCTCTCTTACCCTTACGTTACTTACTCGATCAAACCACCTCACACCACACATTGTCCTCAAACATCTCATTTCCAGCACATCCATCCTCCTGCGCACATCTCTATCCATAACCCACGCCTCGCAACCATACAACATTGTTGGAACCACTATTCCCTCAAACATACCCATTTTCGCTTTCCGAGATAATGTTCTCGACTTCCACACATTTTTCAAGGCTCCCAAAATTTTCGCCCCCTCCCCCACCCTATGATCCACTTCCGCTTCCATGGTTCCATCCGCTGACAGATCCACTCCCAGATATCTAAAACACTTCACTTCCTCCAGTTTTTCTCCATTCAAACTCACCTCCCAATTGACTTGACCCTCACCCCTACTGTACCTAATAACCTTGCTCTTATTCACATTTACTCTCAACTTTCTTCTTCCACACACTTTACCAAACTCAGTCACCAGCTTCTGCAGTTTCTCACATGAATCAGCCACCAGCGCTGTATCATCAGCGAACAACAACTGACTCACTTCCCAAGCTCTCTCATCCCCAACAGACTTCATACTTGCCCCTCTTTCCAGGACTCTTGCATTTACCTCCCTTACAACCCCATCCATAAACAAATTAAACAACCATGGAGACATCACACACCCCTGCCGCAAACCTACATTCACTGAGAACCAATCACTTTCCTCTCTTCCTACACGTACACATGCCTTACATCCTCGATAAAAACTTTTCACTGCTTCTAACAACTTGCCTCCCACACCATATATTCTTAATACCTTCCACAGAGCATCTCTATCAACTCTATCATATGCCTTCTCCAGATCCATAAATGCTACATACAAATCCATTTGCTTTTCTAAGTATTTCTCACATACATTCTTCAAAGCAAACACCTGATCCACACATCCTCTACCACTTCTGAAACTGAAATATATATATATTTTCTCCTTTCACACACTCTTTCAAGCTCATATATATATATATATATATATATATATATATATATATATATATATATATATATATATATATATATATATATATATATATGAGCTTGAAAGAGTGTGTGAAAGGAGAAAATTGAAAGTGAATGTGAGTAAGATCAAAGTTATTAGGTTTAACTGAGTTAAGGGACAAGGTAGTTGAGGTGCGAGTTCGAATGGAGAAAAATTGGAGGAAGTGAAGTGTTTTAGATATCTGGGAGTGGACTTAGTAGTGAACGGAACCATGGAAGCGGAATTGAGGCATAGGGTGGGGGAGGGGGCAAAGGTTCTGGGAGCGATGAAGAATGTATGGAAAGAGAGAACGTTATCCGGGAGTGCCAATATGGATATGTTTGAAGGAATAGTAGTTTCAACAATGTTATATGGTTGCGAAGCATGGGGTATATACTATGATAAGGCTGTGCGGTGGAGGGTGGATATGTTGGAAATGAGATGTTTGAGGATAATATGTGGTGTGAGGTGGTTTGATCGAGAAATAAAAGGGTAAGTGAGATGTGTGGTAATAAAAAGAGTGTGGTTGAGAGAACTGAAGAAAGTATGCTGAAATGGTTTGGACATATGGAGATAATAAGTGAGGAAAGAGTGACAAAGAGGATATATCTGTCAGAGGTGGATGGAACATGTAGAAACTGGAGAACAAATTGGAGATGGAAAGATGAATGAAAAGGAATTTAAGCGATCGGGGCCTGAATTGCAAGAGGGTGAAAGACATGCACGGAATAGAGTGAATTGGAACGATGTGGCATACTGGGGTCGACGTGCTGTCATTAAGTTAACCAGAGCATATGAAGCGTCTATGGCAAACCATGGAAAGGTCTGTCGGGCCTGGATGTAGATAGGGAGCTGTGGTTTCGGTGCATTACACATGACAGCTATAGATTGAGTGTGAACAAATGTTGCCTTTCTCCGTCTGTTCCTGGTGTGTGTATATATATATATATATATATATATATATATATATATATATATATATATATATATATATATATATATATATATATATTTTTTTTTTTTTTTCTTTGTCGCTGTCTCCCGCGTTTGCGAGGTAGCGCAAGGAAACAGAAGAAAGAAATGGCCCAACCCACCCCCATACACATGTATATACATACGTCCACACACGCAAATATACATACCTACACAGCTTTCCATGGTTTACCTCAGACGCTTCACATGCCCTGATTCAATCCACTGACAGCACGTCAACCCCGGTATACCACATCGATCCAGTTCACTCTATTCCTTGCCCTCCTTTCACCCTCCTGCATGTTCAGGCCCCGATCACACAAAATCTTTTTCACTCCATCTTTCCACCTCCAATTTGGTCTCCCACTTCTCCTCGTTCCCTCCACTTCCGACACATATATCCTCTTGGTCAATCTTTCCTCACTCATTCTCTCCATGTGCCCAAACCATTTCAAAACACCCTCTTCTGCTCTCTCAACCACGCTCTTTTTATTTCCACATATCTCTCTTACCCTTACGTTACTTACTCGAATTAAACCACCTCACACCACACATTGTCCTCAAACATCTCATTTCCAGCACATCCATCCTCCTGTGCACAACTCTATCCATAGCCCACGCCTCGCAACCATACAACATTGTTGGAACCACTATTCCTTCAAACATACCCATTTTTGCTTTCCGAGATAATGTTCTCGACTTCCACACATTCTTCAAGGCTCCCAGGATTTTCGCCCCCTCCCCCACCCTATGATCCACTTCCGCTTCCATGGTTCCATCCGCTGCCAGATCCACTCCCAGATATCTAAAACACTTTACTTCCTCCATATATATATATATATATATATATATATATATATATATATATATATATATATATATATATATATATATATATATATATATATATAATCCCTGGGGACAGGGGAGAAAGAATACTTCCCACGTATTCCTTTCGTGTCGTAGAAGGCGACTAAAAGGGAGAGGAGCGGGGGGCTGGAAATCCTTCCCTCTCGTTTTTAATTTTCTAAAAGAAGGAACAGAGAAGGGGGCCAAGTGAGGATGTTCCCTCAAAGGCTCAGTCCTCTGTTCTTAACGCTACCTCGCTAACGCGGGAAATGGCGAATGTTATGAAAATATATATATATATATATATATATATATATATATATATATATATATATATATATATATATATATATATATATATATAAGAAAAAGGAATTTCTCCCTTCAGAAAGACGTAGAAAAGCGAAAGGTATAGATGAGCAGAAGTTGTCCAGAATGCACGAGGGACGAAGGCTTTGGACAAGGTGAGAGGTGGTGAGCGTGACGAGGTGAGAGGGACGTGGGAGGATGGGACGGAAGAGGACAGGGTGAAAAGTGGTGATAGTGACGCTGGGGAGGTAAAACAGGAACGGGAGAGAGGGGCCGGGGTGATGAAGAGGGAGGTTCGTATGTGAGGAAGTGGAATGGACGTACGTGGGAGTGCATGAGGAGTTGTGAGGGAGTCTATGGGGACACATGGGAGAGTCAGGTGACAGGATGGTCCATGACCAGGTCATCTGCTGAAGGACAAGTGACAGTATCCTACATTCCTATTCCCTGCAGGTAGAATAGAGGTTAGTAACAGCAAAGGATCCTCTCCACCCAGCACTGTTTCCAGCGGATAGATAGGCAGGAAGATTAGCCATCAAGGACCACTACGTGGCGCAGAGGAAATATAGTGTCATGGAAATTGTAGACGCAAGGATGACTGGAAAACATTCTGATCTAATTACAGCCGCTGGAATCTCTGGGGGAAGAAGGAGTTTAGCCTCTCCTGTGTCATGAATTAAGTTGCAATACGTGCATAATTCTCTCTCTCTCTCTCTCTCTCTCTCTCTCTCTCTCTCTCTCTCTCTCTCTCTCTCTCTCTCTCTCTCTCTCTCTTGATATCATTAACGGAATTCTTGAGTCGTGTTGGAGGTATGTTGATGTAGTCTTCGTCTTCATGCTATCAGGTGGCAGCTTATTCCTGTGGACTGTAGCTCTTCTGCAGGAGGAGCATTTCCTCACGTTTGTATGACTCCTCCATCCCATTGACTTATGGGAAGGAGGGAAAGAAGAAGGAGGGAAGTGTATCACTGGAAAGAAAGAGTTTTGGGAGGAATGGAAAGAAAGATGAGGGGAAGATGGGAGAAAGAAGAGGAAGAAGAGATGAGGTTGAGAAGGGAAGGAAGGAGGGATAGAGGGAGGGAAGGAAGAAGGGGTAGACGGAAGGAGGGAAGGAAGAGTAGGAAGGGAGAAGAGAAAAGGATAGAAGGGATGAGTTAGGAAGGAAGTAAGGGGGAGTATGTGGGAAAGAGAGACGGCAGAAGGCTCCGTTGACCCACGTCTTCAATTACCTGCTTTGAATTGAAGGAGAACCATGCATTGGTGAAGTAAGCTTGCTTGGAATGAACTAGGATAGAAGGAATGGGGAAATCATGCCTGAAAATCTTACATCTCTCTCTCTCTCTCTCTCTCTCTCTCTCTCTCTCTCTCTCTCTCTCTCTCTCTCTCTCTCTCTCTCTCTCTCTCTCTCTCTCTCTCTCTCTCTATCCACTGCTGCACTACAATAAGGGTCTGGAATAAGAAAAGGGAATCAACATGCATGTAAATAATTTTTCCTTCAGTGATTACCTGAACTGATGACAGGTTTGCCTAACGTGTTATTAAGAAGAGTTATTTTTGTATCACCAGCATTTGTCGACAACGTAATCCCGCGACGAGCACATCTACACGTACAGAATCTTTCCCCCCACGTCAGTGTTGCATGTTTTAGCTTCGAGTTTCATTCTGTTCGTCCTGGCCACTGTATGCTCACGTGTCTCAGATAGATGTGCGTGGTTCTGGCTGTCGAATGTATTCGGTGTTCTGAAAATTGATAGTAAGACGTCGTCGCAGCGAGAGAGAGAGAGAGAGAGAGAGAGAGAGAGAGAGAGAGAGAGAGAGAGAGAGAGAGAGAGAGAGAGAGGATCTTCCCTTGGTACCCACAAGCTGCCAAACTTTTATTGAATCGACGAAAAAAAAATCATTAGTATTTTTCAGAGGAAGTTTCAGCCGGGAATCAGATAATCTTTGGTCTATTTTGTGACGTCATATTCTCGAACCCTTGGGAAGGGCGGGAATGCCCTTGATGAAGACGTCACAGCCCTTGAGTTCACGTGATGGCCTGGCCTTTCATCATTCTCCTGAGGGTCAAGTTAGAGGTCAGGTGACTCAAGGGTTCGTACCGTCATGCTCAAGGGTTCGTACTGTCGTGCTCAAGGGTTCGTACTCTCGTGCTCAAGGGTTCGCACCGTCGTGCTCAAGGCTTCGTACCGTCGTGCCCAAGGGTTTGTACCGTCGTGTTCAAGGGTTCATACCGTCGTGCTCAAGGGTTCGTACCGTAGTTCTCAAGGGTTCGTACCGTCGTGCTCAAGGGTTCGTACCGTCGTGCTCAAGGGTTCTTACCGTCGTGCTCAAGGGTTCGTACCGTCGTGCCCCCATCCGTAGCTACACCTGTCCCTCACACAAGGGTTGAGCCTTACTCAGCGACTGACGTAGACCAGGTCTGGCAGTCTTGTCACTCAGAAGGGAAACTGATTACTCACGTCAGGGAAAGTTTCCCTGCAGTACAAGAGGAGGATTTATATTTTTTGAAGAAAACCTTTTATTATATATATAATTTTTCTCCACATGTTACTGGCGAAGGTCTAAAGGGATTCCAGTTCTCTGTCTCTCATGATGGCCAGAGGCTTCGTCTGTTTGTCTGTCTGTGTTACAGGCGCTATGTCACGTGCCTGTAACACGGAAACAATCACACCTCGAGCGCTAAGGTGTGACCCTTGAGCGCGATGAAGCAGCCGCTGAGCATGATGGTCTGGGCTTTGACCTGACCCTCGAGGGTGAGGTGGAGTGCTCAAGGGCTTGTGCCGTCGTACCCACGGCGATTAATAACGTGTCACACCATATCGTCATATGGCGCCGCTGGTGACACACACACACACATACACACATATATGTGTGTATATATATATATATATATATATATATATATATATATATATATATATATATATATATTTATATATTGGAAATGATCACAATTTTGCGCGTGATCAAGATATTCCTATGAGTCCACGGGGAAAATGAAACACGATAAGTCCCCAAGTGCACTTTCGTGTAATAATCACATCATCAGGGGATACACATGAGAAAAATATAACATTCAGTTGATATACATCGAAAAGACGAAGCTAGGTCGCCATTTGGTAAACATGTGATTGTCTCTTCGATGTATATCAACTGACTGTTATATTTCTCTCTTGTGTCTCCCCTGATGATGTGATTATTACACGAAAGTGCACTTGGGAACTTATCGTGTTTCATTTTCCCCGTGGACTCATAGGAATATATATATATATATATATATATATATATATATATATATATATATATATATATATATATATATATATATATATTGGATCACTCAGGCCCACGGCCAAATAGCCTCGGTTTCATTTGCCATTTGAACCGTGAAAATCCTTTGTGAATATTTGACAAAGAATATCGTGTTTTTTCTCGCTATTTTTCTATTTTTTTTTCCAGGTTGAGAATAATTGTGATGTGCCAAACGCGCGGTGTATGTTGTGGTGGGTAGGGCCTCCCGCTCCCTCCTACTGATGAATTTATTGTTTCCATTAACATCACCGTCTGTGTGTTACTCTTAATCAAACTTGCCATCAAATGCTATCCAATTGATTAAGTCCCCGTGTTTGTGTGTGTGTGTGTGTGTGTGTGTGTGTGTGTGTGATTGCTGTTTGTGTATTACCGGGAGAAAATCTTACACTCGTGTTGCCTCGTCCAAATATATATTTACTATGTCCATATTCCTACTCACACACACACACACACACACACACACACACACACACACACACACACACACACACACTAGTATGGTGAGTGACGGTGACCACAAGGTGCGTGTGTAAGTAACAGGCAGCGTTAAGATACGGGACCAGCACTCTGGGTTACGTGTACAGCTGGTGTTATTATGTACCATTAAAGGTTTGAACAGTGTGGAGGAAAGAGAGAGTGTTAGGAAGTAGGTAGGGGGAACGGCGGAAGTCGATCGAAGAGATAGATAGATAGATAGATAGATAGAGAGAGAGAGAGAGAGAGAGAGAGAGAGAGAGAGAGAGAGAGAGAGAGAGAGAGAGAGAGACTCATCTGTGGCCATTCTTCTCATATCTGTGTCTTGGCCGCCGCGGTGAGCACAGCCCGCGCCTCACCAGCCACTCTCACAGTCACTTGTCTTCCCGCATCATGTCCTGCCGTAGGGACACGCTGTCCTCACGGGCTCTTGATGCCTCCCTCACCATCGGAGCCTCACCTACCTGGACCATCCTGGTTCCCCACGTTCTTGTGTGTGTACCTCAGTGTAAACAACACGTGATTCAATTTCCTTCTCGAGTACGCCGTCCTCAAGCGTCCTTGTGATGCTTGGCTTCCCCCACATCCCTAGTAGTGTGTCATCAACTTTACCATTTCCTACCAGTCCATTGGAAACTATGAGTTATTTCTGCTTTGTGTAATTACCTGTTTGTACTGAACAGGGAGAGAGTTTAACACGCGTATGGCCTCATCTCTTGATGTGCACATGTGTGTGTGTGTGTGTGTGTGTGTGTGTGTGTGTGTGTGTGTGTGTGTGTAATTGCCTGTTTTTATGGTAAAGGGAGGGAATTTTTCACCCATGGGGCCCTCATCTTTTGAGCTTTCTCTACTGTCAAACTACTTTTGAAACTATATGATCAGCATTCGCTGTTTCATTACTTGGTATATTCCATTCAATCGCCACTCACCTACAACAAAAGCGTTTCTTTACATCTTTCCCAACAAATGTCTTGTTCAACCTCACATTGTGGCCTCGGGTTGTTCTCTTTACATATTTCAAAGAACTTTTGACGTCATCAAACGGCTTTGAAACCTCACAAGTTGTGAGCAGGTCACCCGTCATCCCTGCTCACCTTGGACACACATGTGGCCGCCGAACTCCCTGTGTCAACCGGAGACCGTTGGCGTGTGTGTGTGCGGCCACCAGACATGAGATACTTGCTGAAGTAGCACCTGCAGGATAGGAAGAGCTTATTGAATATTCCCTTATGTATATACGAATACATTTCTGATATTCACCAGAAGATCGTTCGTCTCCTTCCTGTAGCTTATTTCCTGCTGGATGATATTCGTCTCGAGTTCTTTCACAGTGTCTGATCCTCATTACTTCGCATTTACTCGGGTTGAATTCCATTTACCATGTATCAGCCCCACTTTCTTAAGCTGGTCAAGATCCTCTTATAAGTTAAAGGTATCGTCCTCATTCTTTTTAGTTCCTTCGTGACCTCGGCTTCATCCACAAACATATTGTGATCTGAGTCTGTACTTACTCGCGTGTGTGTGTGTGTGTGTGTGTGTGTGTGTGTGTGTGTGTGTGTGTGTTTGTGAATGCCTTAAGTTATGACCTAATTGTATATACGTGGGTTGAGGGGAAAACATTGCATTCGTAGGACTCCGCTTCTCAACCCCTTTTTTTTTTTTTTTCATCATATTGATTGTTACGTTTTTCACAGAAAGTCCCGTCTAGTTCCTGTCGGCTTTGCTTCTGCGAGGAGTCCACAGCTCCTCTTGCTCCTGTGGTGCTTCCTTGCATCCCACTGTACACTTCTCCCCGCTGCCACGCCTACCTTCCCGTACCGGCATCAGAGAACTAAACTGTTCTGCGTTAATGTCATCACAGCCTCCCCAGAACTCTACATGCACTTACCAAGTGTCCTCTCATTCTTCTCTCCTCCGACGAGAGCTGAGTGGGGGCTTCCCTCCTCTCGTGGCAGCTTATGCCATTCAGTTTACAGCTTCTCTCTCTCTCTCTCTCTCTCTCTCTCTCTCTCTCTCTCTCTCTCTCTCTCTCTCTCTCTCTCTCTCTCTCTCTCTCTCTCTCTCTCTCGAGCAAGACGAGACTGTGGCGGCGTATTCCAGCTTAGGGTGAAATGTTCTCCTAAAAATGACTTTATCTTGACGGATGCGTCCCAGGGATTTTGAACATGAACCTCAGCGGGAATGCAGGACGCATTTCTTAATGATTATTGCGTTTCTTATCTATAGTAACTACTCTCGAAATGTACATGAATAAGATGAAATACAGCTGTTTGAAAACAGTATACTCTATATCGTATATTTTCTTATATATAAAGTGAGAGAGACATATAAGAACAGGGCTACCAATCTAAGACAAAACCCTGGAGCTTTTGTCAAAATGCTTCGTCCGCTGTGTCATATACTCTCCCACAACAATGTACAGATAGTCTTTTGTTCGAGGTACGTCATGTTTATCTTTGATAAATATCTCGCGGTCCATAAACTTGGTGGCAGTTTTGGCACTGAGCTCCTGCCTCACTCACAGTCCTTCTCAACATGTTGTTCTGGTGACGTGTTCGGCGTCATGCCACCTCCTTGCTCTCTAGAGACTCACTAAACGAGTCTAGTCATTTATCTCCCCCCACTATGATGCTCGCCGTCTGGTTTATGTAAACCCTTCCCATCTCGTGATATGACTTGCATTTTCCAGGGTCATATATCACGAGCCATTTGTCTGACCGATGCTGTCGTGTGTCAGGTCATTGTTACTTGGCACTTTTTTCTTTCATCATCCTAGCGTCATGAGGACAGATATTCAGGTATGAGTCTACTTCTTTTGGCAAACAATCTACTGTGATCCGAAACTGTAATGGCCCTAGGCACTGAGCCCTGAGGAACCCCAAACTCTCTTACCTTCGTCCATCTTGAGGAGGCTTCCTTTAGTAACTGTCACTCCGTCTCAGCAGTCCTTCTCCGGCCCCAGTTTGGACGTATAGCTTCATCATCAGCCTTCAGGAGGGGACGCAGTCAGAGGCTTTCTTGCAGTCCAAGTATATGCAGTCGGAACGCCCAACCTCTTTTTTTAGCATGTTGCTTAATCTCGCCTGTAAATCTGTTAAGTTCCTCATGCAATTTGTCTTCTCCCTCTGAACCAGTGTCGTCTCTCGTTGAACCAGTTTGTGCCAGTCAGGTGCTCTACCATCTGCTCTGTAATTATTTCTCGTAATTCTTGCAGGTTATGCTCGTTAGGAATACTGCCCTGTGATTGAGGGCTTCTTCTGTTATCTTTTTTTGAGTACTGGTGATATACGGGTTCTCTTCCATTCATGTTAAGCCATTTCCCTCATTTGAAATTTGTTTGTTTGCATGCCACACAAATTCACAAACATCTCCACACATGATCTTTAGCACGGACCTTCTTTTGCTGATATTCCTTGTGTTACTCACACAGGATGAGTATCTGCCTCCATAGTTTTCTTCTAGTTCTGTGGCATATGTTTCTCTCTCTCTCTCTCTCTCTCTCTCTCTCTCTCTCTCTCTCTCTCTCTCTCTCTCTCTCTCTCTCTCTCTCTCTCTCTCTCCTATTCTTATAAACCCCCTCATGAATTACTCAGTGTGTGTGTGTGTGTGTTGCCCTTCGTTAACACTTCCACACTGGTTTCCCTCACATTCTAAGCATCGCTTTCATCGGTCGTCCCGGCCCTTCACTGCAGTATCTTCGTGCCTGCAGTTTCCCATATGTCCCCGACATCCTCCCGAGTCCTGCCCTTCCTAGATTCAGTTTATCCCATTCATCCACCATCCTCAGAGCGAGGGGTCAGCTGGGGCACTTCCTCTGACGAGTTTCCTCCCGGGAACTCGTTTTTGGCGACTCACTTTGGGCTGAACAGCGGCCACCTCAAGTCACACGAGCGGAAGGGCTCAGCCGTCCTACCTGCCGCCGCTTCGTCAAAACAAAACAAACAGTTTGTCTCCCAGCTCGGCTGTGGAGGAGGCAGTTACTACACCTGGGATTTAATGCTTCATCAAGCGAAAGAAGAAGGACGAAAAGCGTAGATATGTCCCACAATGTCAGTACTTTTGAAGATCATTATGTAGTTAACATTTGCCGAATATTATTGCTTTCTTTTAGATTATTTCTAATGCTCTCTTGACGATATAGTGTTACGGGCACATGGAGCAGGGGAAGCGCACAGCAGACTCTGGGTTTAGGCCGGAGAAATGCGCCAGAAATGAGTTCCCGAGGGAGCTTCACCAGAAAAGTTTCCCGTGTGACACCACTTTTACACTGTTAAAGTACCTCTTCATGTCTTTTTTTAAAACGTTTGTTGCTTAATTTCATGTCATGTCATCTGGTTGTTCTATCCCTACATCTTTCGAAGAACAGTTTCGCTATCTACAACATCACAGTCTTCTATAGTGGACACGTTCAAGTTCTAGCCTTTGCTTGTAACCCAGTTCGCTTAATTCTGGTACCTTCTTTGTTGCACTGCTTTGGACCTTTGCGTTACCTGTTTGTGATTCTTTTGGTTTGGTGACCAAACATGAGAAGCCTATTCTAGTTTAGGCCTAATGTAGGATACAGACACCTTGCTGAATATTTCCTTATCCAGCTACTTGTAAGCTATTCTGATATTTGCTAACAAAAGTTTGTCTCCTTTACTATTCTCATACCATGTTAGGGGAGGATGTCAATTCCCATGTCCTTCTCAGACAGATTTGCCGAAATTTAGTTCCAGTTAGATGATATTCATATTGAGGCCTTCATTTACTTCGTCCCGTCATTATTGTTGTGCATTTACTCGGTTCTAATTTGATGGATGATGTCAGATCAACTCTGGAATCCATTTAGGTCCCCTTGTTAGTTGATGTCGTTCCTCCACACTTTTCACTATCCTCATGACCTTTGCATCATCTACCAACAAGTTCAGGTCGGTGCCCCACCGTCTCGCCTGTCAGCCACGAAGCTCAGGAAGAGTGATGGTCCCAGACGAGAGCCATGCGGCACGCCACGGGCGACCTCCAGCCGTCTGGGGAAGGCTCTCCTGACCTCTGACGTCCCTTGTTCCCATCCACAGGAGGAATGTCCCTCGGATGACTGCCTTGTGACCCAGCTTCTTAATCAACCTCCCGTGCGGTGGACTGTCTAATGCTATTCGTCGGTCCGGATACAAACAGTCCATTCGGCCTTTCCATTTGTCCAAGACAGAGCTCACTCTCTCGTGGAAATATAAAAAGGTCGTTATAGATAGCCACCTCTCCCGTAAACCATATCGTCTCTCACATTGGTAATTTCTCTTCTGCAGTAAGTCATGTATTTTGCTTTCTAATCATCTCTTCCGTCGCCTTGCATACCACACTCGTCAAGGGGACTGGCATGTAAGTCCAGTGCCTCCTCCCGGCCTCCTTACGTATTGATAAGTGTGTGTGTGTGTGTGTGTGTGTGTGTGTGTGTGTGTGTGTGTGTGTTCAATATCACCTCCTCCAGCTCCCGCCATAAAGCCTCTAATTCCTTCACAGTCATATAGAAGCAGTAGAATGTCAGTACAGGCAAGACAGCCGTGTGTGCAACAAATAGGAACATTACACATATAAGATCCAAGGTCCAGAGCAGTATTGTGACGCCTCTTGGGTAACACACTTCCATAAATATACCAAAATGAACTAAACTGTACGAAACACGAACGTCCCAAAAGCCAATACCCGCCCACATTCTGATATCTTAGATATAGTTAATAAGAGCATATGTTATCCTGACAGCCGCCAAATCCAACAAAAGAGCATGAGACCCGGCATTTTATCGTGATATTGCGTGCTTGAGGGTCGTCCATGCTGACACATGGCGTGTTGATGATGACCCTCGTCCACTGGCGGGGAGTGGTGACTGGGCGGGTCGGTGAGTGGCACGTCAGGCTGATGGGTGGAAGGGTGGGCGGGGTATGGTGACTGGGCGGCCCCGTGGGAGGGTAGCACGTCAGGACGACGGGTGGAAGAGTGGGCGGGGTATGGTGACTGGGCGGCCCCGTGGGAGGGTAGCACGTCAGGACGACGGGTGGAAGGGTGGGCGGGGTGTGGTGACTGGGCGGCCGGTTACGGGTGGCAGGTGTTGCTGCGTATGTTCCCGTCGCAAGGCAAACCCGTTGTAAGTTACGATGGAACGCCCAACGCGCGTTCAGAAGGCAGGTCAGGACACCTGACGCTGATTTGAACGAGGAAGAAACATGTTAAGTGATCACGCATGCGTCAAGGTGTCGTTCGTTATCGTTGACATAGATAACGTAAGGTTTGACAGAGATTTCCTTGACGCACACCAACACGAACACACGCTCGTAAAGAATAGCTAATCAGGCTAAAAGATTGAGAAGGAATAGCTGTGGAGGATGGTGTAAAGATAAGCGAAGAAATGCGTGAGAAACACGTATTTTCATGATGGGTACACTATAACCCCAACACCTGTGGGAACACTATAGCCACAACACCTGTGGGAATACTATAACCTCAACACCTGTGATAACACTATAACCCCAACACGTGTGGGAACACTATAACCCCAACACCTGTGGGAATACTATAACCTCAACACCTGTGGGAACACTATAACCACAACACCTGTGGGAACACTATAACCACAACACCTGTGGGAACACTATAACCACAACACCTGTGGGAATACTATAACCTCAACACCTGTGGGAACACTATAACCACAACACCTGTGGGAACACTATAACCACAACACCTGTGGGAACACTATAACCCCAACACCTGTGGGAATACTATAACCTCAACACCTGTGGGAACACTATAACCACAACACCTGTGGGAACACTATAACCACAACACCTGTGGGAATACTATAACCTCAACACCTGTGGGAACACTATAACCACAACACCTGTGGGAACACTATAACCACAACACCTGTGGGAACACTATAACCCCAACACCTGTGGGAATACTATAACCTCAACACCTGTGGGAACACTATAACCACAACACCTGTGGGAACACTATAACCACAACACCTGTGGGAACACTATAACCCCAACACCTGTGGGAATACTATAACCTCAACACCTGTGGGAACACTATAACCACAACACCTGTGGGAACACTATAACCACAACACCTGTGGGAACACTATAACCCCAACACCTGTGGGTACACTATAACCACAACACCTGTGGGAACACTATAACCCCAACACCTGTGGGAACACTATAACCTCAACACCTGTGATAACACTATAACCTCAACACCTGTGGGAATACTATAACCTCAACACCTGTGGGAACACTATAACCACAACACCTGTGGGAACACTATAACCCAAACACCTGTGGGAACACTATAACCACAACACCTGTGGGTACACTATAACCACAACACCTGTGGGAACACTATAACCCCAACACCTGTGGTAACACTATAACCTCAACACCTGTGGGAATACTATAACCCCAACACCTGTGGGAACACTATAACCCCAACACCTTTGGGAACACTATAGCCACAACACCTGTGGGTACACTATAACCCCAACACCTGTGGGTACACTATAACCCCAACACCTGTGGGAACACTATAGCCACAACACCTGTGGGTACCCTATAACCCCAACACCTGTGGGAACACTATAACCACAACACCTGTGGGAATACTATAACCACAACACCTGTGGTAGCACTATAGCCACAACACCTGTGGGAATACTATAACCTCAACACCTGTGGTAGCACTATAGCCACAACACCTGTGGGAATACTATAACCTCAACACCTGTGGGAATACTATAACCACAACACCTGTGGGAACACTATAACTCCAACACCTGTGATGACACTATAACCCCAACACCTGTTGGAACACTATAACCTCAACACCTGTGGGAATACTATAACCCCAACACCTGTGGGAATATTATAACCACAACACCTGTGGGAATACTATAACCCCAACACCTGTGGGAATACTATAACCACAACACCTGTGGGAATACTATAACCAAAACACCTGTGGGAATACTATAACCTCAACACCTGTGGTAACACTATAGCCTCAACACCTGTGGTAACACTATAGCCACAACACCTGTGGGAACACTATAGCCACAACACCTGTGGTAACACTATAACCACAACACCTGTGGTAACACTATAGCCTCAACACCTGTGGTAACACTATAGCCTCAACACCTGTGGTAACACTATAGCCTCAACACCTGTGGTAACACTATAACCACAACACCTGTGGTAACACTATAGCCACAACACCTGTGGTAACACTATAACCACAACACCTGTGGTAACACTGTAGCCTGTCAACACCAGTCAGACATTAAGGGGGAGGAGGTCGTGGAGAGCATTAGAATGTCAAGCAAGACACAATCAGACTGCCAAAGCGGCTCGACCCATAAAAGTTTCATGATCCCGATAAACTTTCTCCATAGCAGATATACCCTAACCAGGCGGCCAGCTATGTTGCTGAAGACGTCGCTGAAGGAAAGCTAAGTGCTGAGGGAGAGTCTGGCGACAAATGTTGAACGTGTCTGCAAGAAAGAAGTCCGGGGCATGAAGCAGAACCCGTCTCTGTGTCAGGTGTTGTCTGTGAAATACTGGAGGAGGTCATCAGATGGTGAATAGGTGATTACTAGCGAGGAGAAGCTACGTAAGTGAGAGACAACACGGGTACGAGACAAGGAGGTCATGTGTGACAGAACTCTCCTGCCTCATGATAGAGTCAGTTCCTCTTTAGACGAATGAGAAAGATGGGTCGATGGTGTGTACCTGGACTCCAGAACAGATGTGTCACTGTAACACGTATAAGGATGTTGAAGAACCTGGGTCGTCAGGCGGGGATGAGGGAAGACGTCATAGGTGGATAAGAATTCACCTCGGTAAAGGGGACGAGAGGACGCATGTTAGTGGAGCCTTCTGGAAATGGGTTGGGGCTGCTACGGGTGGTGCGCTACAGGCCTCTCCTGGGACGACTATTACTCTTGATCAATGTGAACGACTTGCCAGAAGGACGTGCTCTCACACGAATGTGTTTATCGATAATGTCGGGGTCTCGGGGAAGTTAAGAGTGGCGAGGATGGCATCAACGTATAAGGAGACCTGGACAAACTCCAAAGTTGGTCTGATAAATGATGAATGAAATTCAAACACAAATATATGCACAATAATGAGATGAGACACAGTGCAAGAAACAGAATTGCAGGAATTTGTGTGTGAGAGGGACGTGAAAGTCGACATTGTACTTAACCTCGTGATAATTGATAAGGAGATAGCAGATATCAGAATTTTATTCAAGTAAAGTAGATAAGAAATATACAGCACACTGTCCACATCTTGCATTAGGACTAGCTAAGACTATACCTCTCAAGTTTGATCACCTCACTTCAGGAAGCACGAAGACCTAATAGAAAAAGTCCAGACAAGAGCAACAATACTATTGCCAGAAGTAAGAGAACTGAGGCAAGGGGCCTCACATCTGTTCAGCATGGAAGAGAGAAGAGCAAAGGGTGATATGATCACAACCATTAAGTTTGTAAACCATTATTACAATGTCATTAGTGAACATTTCTTTGAAATATGCAGTGACAGAACAATGTGAAGTTATAACATGAAATTCAGCCAGAAACTGGTTAGAAATAATGTAAAGAGGTACTTGTATCCAATAAGAGCAGTGAATGAATGAAATAAACTGAGTGATGAAATTGTTGATGATTACAGCATGCAGAAATTCAAAAACCTTTACCATGCAAATAAAAAAGTATTATTATATATACACACACACACACACACACACACACACACACACACACACACTTACACACACACACACACACACACACACACACACACACACACACACACACACACACGTTTCTCTTTCTTCGCCGTTCCCCGCGTTAGTAAGCAGCGCCAGGAACAGACGAAGAACAGCATTATCTGTTTTCTGGGAGACCCCCATTTCACAACGTTATCCCGAAGACCGTTCCGCGTTTTCCTTTGAACACTTCATACGCAGTGGATCATCCACTTGACAGCACGTCGCCAGCTGTATGGCACATCCTTCCAATTGCTCTATCCCATGCATTCCTCTCACCCTCTTGAATATTCAAACCTCTATAACTCAAAGCCTTTTTCACTCCATCCTATTGTCTCCTCGGCTTCCTGCTCCTCCTTCTCCCTCCACTTGTGTCACGTATATCTCATTAGTCTGTCTCTCTTCGCTCATCCTCTCCATATGTCCAAAGCATTTAAGTACACCCTGGTCAGTTGTCCCAGTCGTACCCTGCTTGCTCCCTCACAACTCTCTTACACTGTACTTCTTCACACGATCAGCCATCACCATACCAGAAATTGTCCTCAGCAAATCGCTTCCAACGCGTTCCCAATTCCTAGAATCACCTGGAAATGATTATCAGTAATGACATTTTTTCTTATGTTAGCCCTAATCAAGGCCGTCCCATTAACGCTATATGCATATACGTATCCTAGCCTGAGCCAGGGACCCATTTTATCAACCAGCCCCCTAGTGGTGGATGAACAGCTGAGTTGACTGTGGACCAGCTGCCGCAACCAGGATTCGACTGTATACAAACAGTACCTAGTTGCACACAATATAGCCAGTAGGGTGTTAGGTCTCGTAGTTAGAAATGTAAACCAGATAACGAAGGACAAGATCGTTACTCGCCCCTCACAACGTCCTGGTTAGACAGTACGACGTTCAGTCCTGGTCACCAAACCTGGTCAGAGATGAGGATATACTTGGACGAGGTCAAAGAACAACCAAACTAATCCCTTTACTCAAAAATAAGCCTTATGAGGAAAGACACATAGGCTTAGAATTATTCCCTCTGAAAAGCCGCAGACTCCGACGTGACCTGATGGACGAGTTCATAATACAAAATGATTTTGGTAACATATTTGAAGATTTCTTCACCTTAGAGGAAAACTCATCGACCAAAAATGATTTTAAGACGATAAAAGGAAGGAGATCTAATAGGAATGTGGGCATTATAATTTTTCCACATGTAGAGTCGTGGACCACTGGAATGAACTACCTTTCGAAGCAGTAAATGCACAGGTTATAAGTACCCTTAAATCGAAGTTGGACAAACACTTCACTGACATCTGTTATTAGTGAGGGAACCACATCCTGACTGATTATTCTTTAGTTTCTCAGAATCCAGCCACAAAGCAGATGTCACCCAAACTCATTACGAATTTTCTCCAGTTCATATTTTCCTGTGAAATTTCCATATCAGTATCTTGCCACTGTACTTTACTACAGTATGCTGCACGGTATATCGTTCTTTTTCTTCCATCCTTTTCTTGCCGGCAGTTGAGCCGGAGGGAGAGGTGGGTGGTAATGTGCCTTCTGCCTTTCTATCCTGTTCCCAACACTGTAATTGGTTTTATCTCTTATTCATGTACAAATAACCTCGTATTGACCATCAGGTCTTTTATATGTCCTTCCCATGTACTTCTGTCATTGTGCATTCAGGGCCTAAAACTCGCACCGTACAATATTACCGGGGCTGTACCATCAGATATACTCATCTTTGCCCTCACACACAGCGACCTACCCTTCCTCACACTCCTTAGCTCACCCAAGTCCTTCGCCTCCTCTTCCATTCTATGATTCATCTTATTTCCATCCGCTGCCATGTAGCACTCCCCGCCCAACCTGCCTTGCTCCTCTGCAGAATTTCATTATCTTACTTTTATTCACATTTGCTCTCAACTTTTTCCTCTCACAGGTTTACCAAAATCAGACACCATCTTCTGCAGCTTCTCTCTCCGAGTCTCTTACCTAAGCCGTGTCATATGCAAACAGCGTCTGACTCTCGTCTCAGTCCCCTCCAACTCAAGCGTTATGTAGACCCGCTCCTCCCTCCAAGACCCTTTCTGTTAAACTCCCTCACCGTCCGCCCCATAAGAAGATTAAGCAGCCATGGTGACATCAAACAACCTTGCTGCAGACCAGCCGTCACTTGAAACAACCCACCTTCCTTTCTTCCTTCTCGAGCACACGCCTTGCTCTCGATCAACTCCTCCCCGCATTTGACAGCTATATTTCCACACCATATCATTGTAGCATCTTCCATAAGGCCTCTCTGTCACCCCCATCATACGCTTTATCCATGGCCATGGGTGTCACAAACAAACCTCTCTCTTACTCCGAGTATTTCTCACACAAATTCTTCAAAGCGAACACTTAATCCGCCTATCTTCTGCCACTCCTCCCCAATCTGGCATTTTGTGTATGTCACCACCTTCTCATATCACCTCTCTCTCATACACCTTAGTAGGTATACTCAACAGATTGACTGTATACTTCAAGCATTCACTTTTGTCCCACATGCGTGTGTATAATGGAACTATACAAGTATCCTGCCAGTCCTAAGACACTCTCTCGTACACAGGGATCTCACTACCTCCTCTCTTTTCATGGAGTCATTCGCCATGATTCTCTCGCTCTCTGGACCTCGTCTAAACACCCAGCATGCATCATCCTGTCATTTCACACATTCAACAGTCCTTCACAATGCTCACTCTGTATCTTCTTTACCCCTTCTTTGTCTTTTCCCACTTCACTTTGTGGTTCCTTCACTGATGCTCCCATTTTACCTGATGTTCTTGTCACACAGTCACCTCCCTCCTGAATATTTTCTTATTCTCCGTGAAGTTTGTCGGTTCTCCCTCGCACCTCTCATGTGCCCTCTTCTTCAACCCCTGAAATCATTCCTCATGACCTTCTGCTGTCTCTTGTACGCCTTCTAATCACATACATTTCTTCACTGAAGGTAGCCAACCATATACTTATCTTTCTTCTTTCACTTAGAACTTATATATATATATATATATATATATATATATATATATATATATATTTTTTTATATATTTATATTTATATTTAATGCTTTGTCGCTGTCTCCCGCGTTTGCGAGGTAGCGCAAGGAAACAGACGAAAGAAATGGCCCAACCCCACCCCCCCATACACATGTATATACATACGTCCACACACGCAAATATACATACCTACACAGCTTTCCATGGTTTACCCCAGACGCTTCACATGCCCTGATTCAATCCACTGACAGCAAAACAAACCCCGGTATACCACATCGCTCCAATTCACTCTATTCCTTGCCCTCCTTTCACCCTCCTGCATGTTCAGGCCCCAATCACACAATATCTTTTTCACTCCATCTTTCCACCTCCAATTTGGTCTCCCTATATATATATATATATATATATATATATATATATATATATATATATATATATATATATATATATATATATATATATATTCCTATGAGTGGATCTGGCAGCGGATGGAACCATGGAAGCGAAAGTGAATCATAGGGTGGGGGAGGGGGCGAAAATCATGGAAGCCTTGAAGAATGTGTGGAAGTCGAGAACATTATCTCGGAAAGCAAAAATGGGTATGTTTGAAGGAATAGTGGTTCCAACAATGTTGTATGGTTGCGAGGCGTGGGCTATGGATAGAGTTGTGCGCAGGAGGGTGGATGTGCTGGAAATGAGATGTTTGAGGACAATGTGTGGTGTGAGGTGGTTTGATCGAGTAAGTAACGTAAGGGTAAGAGAGATGTGTGGAAATAAAAAGAGCGTGGTTGAGAGAGCAGAAGAGGGTGTTTTGAAATGGTTTGGGCACATGGAGAGAATGAGTGAGGAAAGATTGACCAAGAGGATATATGTGTCGGAGGTGGAGGGAACGAGGAGAAGTGGGAGACCAAATCGGAGGTGGAAAGATGGAGTGAAAAAGATTTTGTGTGATCGGGGCCTGAATATGCAGGAGGGTGAAAGGAGGGCAAGGAATAGAGTGAATTGGATCGATGTGGTATGCCATTTCTTTCGTCTGTTTCCTTGCGCTACCTCGCAAACGCGGGAAACAGCGACAAAGCAAAAAAAAAAAAAAAAAAAAATATATATATATATATATATATATATATATATATATATATATATATATATATATATATATATATATATATAATAGTACCAATCAGATCTAAACCCCTGAATCTCAATAGATATACCAGTTTATATGCAGATTTCGCATACTATACAGTTATCTCGCATAATCAAGCAGAGGCATGGAATGAGACAAGAAATATTCAGACGAACAGACTGAACACCAGACATCATTCCGTCACACACAGGAGGGAACGAATTAGTGAACATATGACGCATTGATTGTTTGGAAGTTAAGTGGATGATAGTGACTGCTGCGTGTGTTGCCTGTAGGACGGCCCGCAAGCAAGGTCAGGTTTGTTCTCTTGCCACAAGAGTTGGTGTCTGGTATGTGTAGGGCAGGGGCACCAACAGTGTCTGGTATGTGTGGCGCAAGGGCACCAGCAGTGTCTGGCATGTGTGGGGCAGGGGCACCAACAGTGTCTGGTATGTGTGGGGCAGGGGTACTAGCAGTGTTTGGTATGTGTGGGGCAGGGGCACCAGCAGTGTCTGGTATGTGGGGTAGGAGCAGTGACAGTGTCTGTTATGTGGGGCAGGAGGAGTGACAGTGTACGTTTGATGAGAGACAGTGTCGTCTGTGTCTGGCCTGGTGTGTACACAGCACACAAACTATACACATGACTCTGGGGTGCAACGACGCCACATATACGTAACGTACATATACCTCTGGTGTCCTTAAGTATATTGTATCATACAGTATACAATAGACAGCAATAGTACTGTAATATTAAGTATATTTAAAAGAAAATACAACACCAGAGTCATATAGTACATCTGTACTTGTACACCTCCGAATATAGCAACGGCACATTAGTGCCAGTTCAGCTTAAGTACTTTAAGCACTTCAGTAAGATCATGGTGAGGGGCGTGTAGGAGGGCAGACACCCCTGGTCAAGAGGCGAGGGTCTGGGAGGGTCACACTGTTCATAACATGACACACTGGTACAGTCCACCCCCACAAGCCACAACAGAGAACACCAAGGACACGTGAAGAAGGGATCTTCTCCATGCTGGACGGTTCTAAGGCCTCCCTCGCCTTATTCCTCTTAATCTTTTTCTATCAGGTCTTCATGCTCCTTGAAGTGTGGTGACCAGGAGCACGACGGTACGAGCCTTGTGTACGAAAGGGCGTCATTTGGCCACGACGGTACGGTACTTAAGCACGAAGGAGCAACTGCTGGCCACGACGGTACGGTCCTTGAACGTGACTTTACGATCCTTGAGCACGGGAGCACGACTCTTGGCCACGATGGCACGGTCCCTGAGTACGACGGTACGATCCTTGAACACGACGGTACGATTCTTGAACACGACGATACGATCCTTGAACACGACGGTACGATCCTTGAACACGACGGTACGCTCCTTGAACACGACGGTACGATGCTTGAACACGACGGTACGATCCTTGAACACGACGGTACGATCCTTGAACACGACGGTACGATCCTTGAACACGACGGTACGCTCCTTGAACACGACGGTACGATCCTTGAACACGACGGTACGATCCTTGAACACGACTGTACGATCCTTGAACACGACGGTACGCTCCTTGAACACGACGGTACGATCCTGGAACACGACGGTATGCTTCTTGAACACCACGGTACGCTCCTTGAACACGAAGGTACGATCCTTGAACACGACGGTACGCTCCTTGAACACGAACGGTACGCTCCTTGAACACGACGGTACGCTCCTTGAACACGAACGGTACGATCCTTGAACACGACGGTACGATCCTTGAACACGACGGTACTCTCCTTGAACACGAACGGTACGATCCTTGAACACGACGGTACGATCCTTGAACACGAAGGGAAGACTCTTGACCACAACTACTTGATCCTTTGAGCACGATGGGATATTGATAAGAAACATTTGTTTTTATATCTAACATATTTAGTGTCTGGAAAATCCCCAGACTTTATAAGAAGATTTTCTCTAAGTTTGTATATGAGATTTTCAGCAACTTAGAAGTTATGTTAAAAGTTTTAGATGTAACTTAAGAGAGCAACTTCATGATCTCCAAAGTTTATATTCTTGTCCCTTCGGTCAGTGCCTTGGTGTAGCTGGGGGACTCTACTACCTGGGGGACTATACACGATGCCTTGGTGTAGCTGGGGGACTCTACTACCTGGGGGACCGTACACGATGCTCTGGTGTAGCTGGGGGACTCTACTTCCTGGGGGACTATACACGATGCTCTGGTGTAGCTGGGGGACTCTACTACCTGGGGATTATACACGATGCCTTGGCGTAGCTGGGGGACTCTACTACCTGGGGGACTATACACGATGCCTTGTTGTAGCTGGGGGACTCTACTACTTGGGGGACTATACACGATGCCTTGGCGTAGCTGGGGGACTCTACTACCTGGGGGACTATACACGATGCCTTGGTGTAGCTGGGGGACTCTAATACCTGGTGGACTATACACGATGCTCTGGTGTAGCTGGGGGACTCTACTACCTGGGGGACTATACACGATGCCTTGGTGTAGCTGGGGGACTCTAATACCTGGTGGACTATACACGATGCTCTGGTGTAGCTGGGGGACTCTACTACCTGGGGGACTATACACGATGCTCTGGTGTAGCTAGGGGACTCTACTACCTGGGGGACTATACACGATGCTCTGGTGTAGCTGGGGGACTATACACGATGCCTTAGTGTAGCTGGGGGACTCTACTACCTGGGGGACTATACACGATGCTCTGGTGTAGCTGGGGGACTCTACTACCTGGGGGACTATACACGATGCCTTGATGTAGCTGGGGGACTCTACTACCTGGGGGATTATACACGATGCCTTAGTGTAGCTGGGGGAATCTACTACCTGGGGGACTATACACGATGCCTTAGTGTAGCTGGGGGACTATACACGATGCCTTAGTGTAGCTGGGGGACTCTACTACCTGGGGGACTATACATGATGCCTAGGTGTGGCTGGGGGGGGGGGGACTGTACTCAGTGCTTCAGAACCCATACTTTTAGCTGTATATCAACCCTCAAGGGTTATTTCAAGGGCCAAGTTATCATACCCAGGGACCGTACCGTTGTGAGCAAGGCTCATGTGGTCGTGCTCAAGGGTAATTACCGTGGTGCTAAGGCAACTTGGTGTAACGTCGTACGTCAGAGTCGTACCGACGTTTTCAGGGGTCGTTACGTCATGCTCACTGGTCGTACCGTCGTATCTAAAAGGGGTCACAGGTTGTGGAGTGTACCTGGTAGATATCCTTAGCAAGTACTTGACCTCATTTCACTCCGCATCGTAACTTGGGTAGCAAACCACGCCAGCCTCACTGTGACCTCAAGTGACCCTTCCATAGGCTCTGAACTACCAGACGTGACCTGTCATACTCCACGAAATATTTTCCCCAAATAACTTTATATTCCTTTATTGTTCAAGATATTGATGACATTGGTGGTGATAGGTGACATTCTCCACTATATATGTATATATATATATATGTATATATATATATATATATATATATATATATATATATATATATATATATATATATATATATATATATATATATATATGAGTCATACATACATTAAATAACCTTACCAACCAGTCAACAATACAGTCACCCCCTTTTTTAATAAATTCCACTGCAATACCATCCAAACCTGCTGCCTTGCCGGCTTTCATCTTCCGCAAAGCTTTCACTACCTCTTCTCTGTTTACCAAATCATTTTCCCTAACCCTCTCACTTTGCACACCACCTCGACCAAAACACCCTATATCTGCCACTCTATCATCAAACACATTCAGCAGACCTTCAAAATACTCACTCCATCTCCTTCTCACATCACCACTACTTGTTATCACCTCCCCATTTGCGCCCTTCACTGAAGTTCCCATTTGCTCCCTTGTCTTACGCACTTTATTTATTTATTTTTAATTTTCCAAAAGAAGGAACTGAGAAGGGGGCCAGGTGGGGATATTCCCTCAGAGGCCCAGTCCTCTGTTCTTAACGCTACCTTGCTAATGCGGGAAATGGCGAATAGTTTGAGAGAAAGATATATATATATATATATATATATATATATATATATATATATATATATATATATATATATATATATATATATATATATGTTTCCATTCTTCTATATTGAGGATATCAAAATGCGTATCATGAAGGTCAGTGAGGTATGACGAAAGACGAGATAAATTTATTGATAACGAGCGTCAGATGAGGATGTTGGTGACCTGCTCACGAGGTGTTGTGTCTGGCTGGGGTACACACAACACTGCCACACTTGTCACCATGTGTGGTGCGCACGTCTCGCGCTGGCAGGGACGGCCTGCGTGAGGAAGTAGGGACCCAACTGCTTTAAAGCACAGGGAACGAGTGGCTAGGGAAGGACAGGCAACGCTGGGAAAGGCCTCGCCAGGTGAAGGGCTCACGAGGGAAGGCTTCACTAGGGGAGGGTTAGTGGGTACAGAGGTGAGTTATCATGTAGTACCAAGGCGGGGGGAGGCCTGCATCGGCAACCCACTGTGTTTACTCTCTCAACATTTGACTTCGTTTCGTCCACCAGGCCCACGTCATCACCACCATGATATGGCCACCCAACCTCACCCTAACAGGTTCATTAAACAGAGGCGTACGTGAAGCAGCGGGTATCAATAGTCTGGTGAGTCAGGAGTCAAGGTGGGAGTCTGAGGCAGCAGCTGGGCCGAGGCAAGGAGCGGCCTGGGGGTTAGTTATTCCAGGTAAATTGTTGGGGCGGGTGAAAGGCACTTGGGCCGGGCTCATCTGGCGGTGAATACTGAAGGAAAACATTCCATAGAGTGTAACCCATCCCTCGCCGCCTCCCCCACACCCCCACCCCACACCACCTCCCACACTCCCTCCTGCCTTGCACGCTCTCATTTGCTCTCACACGCTCCTCTCCCTCATGCCCCCTCCTCTCTCTCTCTCTCTCTCTCTCTCTCTCTCTCTCTCTCTCTCTCTCTCTCTCTCTCTCTCTCTCTCTCTCTCTCTCTCTCTCTCTCTAACCCTCCTCTTCTTTGCGCTCTCATTTTCTTCTCAAGGCATTTACGCGTCCTCTCCTTCTCTTCCTGAGGATCTCACACTCCTCTTTCTCATCATTCACACTCTCTCTCTCTCCTTGTTAGCTCTCATGCTCTCACTTTCTGGTGAGACTCGCAAGCTCTCATTCCTGCCTCCATGACTCTCACTCTCCTCGGTACACTTCCCCAACTCTCTCTCTTGATTGCTTGTGTACAAATAACGACCTTTGGCCCGTGAATGGTTACCGTCTGTGTTGGGGATGACTTCCCGATGTGCACAATAACCTGTGCTGTGAAACGGCGGCCGTGTCTGCCTGTCTGTTTGTAGACATGCTGAGGAAGCTGCCAGACGAACGATAGTCAACTTCCATACACACCTGGCAATAATTCATTCATTCCTTGGCGGGATAGAAATTGCTGGCTGCTGGGGTAATATATTTCCGGAAAAAAATATGTTAATGTAGAGCGGGAAGATTGTGCTGGCAATATTGGAGGTATGAAGAGGGAAGAGGGCGGGGGTGAGTAATTGGAACCACTGAACAATGCCATTCCGCCGTTGATGGTGTGTAGGCCCGGGAGGGAAGCAGGGTGTGGTAGTCAGGAAGGGAGGGAGTTGTGGTGGTGAGGGAGGGTGTGGTGGCTAGGGAGGAAGAGTATGGTAGTGGTGAGGGAGGGTGTGGTGACTAGGGAGAAAGAGTGTGGTAGTGGTGAGGGAGGGTGTGGTAGTCAGGAACGGAAGGAGTTGTGGCGGTGAGAGATGGTGTGAGAGCCAGAGTGTGGTGGCATTGTGGGGGAGTTGTGGTAGCTCTCCGCAGAGACGAGTGGACGATGGCCTGGAGGGCCCGAATCTACTTATGACATCATGATTTCAGGAGTACTGCCAGGATCACCACTAGGGACGCCTCCTTCAGCACAGCCTTCAGTCTCAGTGATAGATTAGCCTGCCTTTGTTTACGAGAAGGAGTAGAGGTCGTTAACGTATGGCGGCATGTTTACATGCGGTCTGATGTGTTGAAGAAGGATGGGTTTCACCTGAACAAACTGAAAGATGCGTATCTTTTGGCGGGTTCCTGAGTGAGCGTACGTGATCGTTCTGGTTATAACACGCAACCTGTGTGGAGCAGACCCATCCCCCACCGTATGTACTTTTCTCATCAAGTCTCAGTCATGTTTCAGAATATTTCATATTAATGCGCCGGTATATGTAACAGATTTTCAGAGTTATCGGCAACCGTACGGGACGAAAATCATAAGACTAATATTTCTGAACCTTCGTTAGATACTAAAGATAGACTTTGGCGTAAACGCATTTTTAAGGTACACTTTATAGAATAGTGAGAGCGAATATACAGTAAGTGGTGGTAGCTGGTCCTCATCACAGCTTATCTTTATCCTGTGCTGAAAAATATTTTGGTTGTTTATGATATCGACTCAATTTTTGTGGAGATTTGAGATAAGCGGCGTAAGAAGACCTCCAATTTAGGATCGCTGATCTTACTTTCTGTTCCATCAGAATGGAGCTACCGGGCTGGTCCTGCCTACTTCTTACAAGCACCATACACCCACTCGAACCTCACTTACTTTCTTCACATAAGATCTCTCGTTCCTTCATGGCTGTACATTCGCTTTTGTATATGATCATGATACAGTCCAACAAACCTATGGCCCGCTAGTCCCCGGCATCATGGGGTGCTGGGTCCCCGCCTGACTCTACTGCCAGTGAGAGGGAGGGCTCAGACAGTAGTAGTACCGGCCTCTCGCTCGACGTCTTCCATCCTGATAGATTAGCCTCTATTCCGTTCACTATACCGTCATATATGGTGTCCCTCGTAACCGCTTCTCTGTTGAACACCATCTTTCTAGTAACTCTCTCGTGATATCTTACTTCCCTCTGGGACCTAGTTGTTTAATAGTGTTCACTAGCCCCTCTCTCATTCCACACTGTGATCTTCATTCACAGTCCCCCGTTCAGAGGTGGTGTCTATGCTTATTCCGACACCAACACACCCGTTGCATGCTTCGAGGACCCTGAGTACACAAACTTGGTTGGTATCTGGCTCAAGATCTGTCTCCCAACTGCCACATTTTTCCTTTGTTTCACCCACTACTCTCCTAATTCTAGAAGTTATACATCTTTCTTCAGTGATCCTAACATTCATTCATCCCATAATGCTTCTCTTAAAAATCCCATACCCCTTCCAGTAATCTCATTTTGAACTGTCCGAAAAGCGCTTCTCTCTCTCTGAACACAAGCAAGGCTTATGGTCCTGATGGTATCCATCAGCGTGTACTGAAAGTGTGTGCATCTGAACTTGCACCTGTGCTTGCTCGTCTGTTCCGTTTCTGTTTAAAAGTCAGAACTTTTCCTTCATCTAGCAGGCATGCGTTGGTACGTCCCATCACTGAGAAGACTGGCCGTTCTGATCCTGCGAACTATTGTAATGTTGCTTTAACATGTATCATTTCCCTCCTCAACTCCCAAAGCCTTAGACACTTGGATTTCACAGTCTTCTCTCAGATCATCAGTGTGGCTTCCGTGAGGCGACATCTGCTGGTGATATTCTTACTAATGTGTGGTCATCATCCCTCAAATATTCAGGGGAATCCTTTTAATGGTTGCCCTTAATATATCCAAATCTTTTGATTCTTTGGCATCGGTGTCTACTTTCTAAGGTCCTCTCGTTTGGCTTCCCTACTTTGCTTTGCTCATCATATCCAGATCAGCTTCTTCCCCTTTGTCCGTCATCAGCAGTGTTCCCCAAGGTTCTGTCCCTGTCCCCTAGACTTTTTTCCTATTTATAAACGATTTCCATCCTCTCACACACTGACGAGTCAACACTACATCCTTCACATCCTTCAATTCTGCTCCATCTTCTCTCATTCGACCTGCATCTCGTCTCGTCACAACTTCCTCACCAAACTCAGACTTGAACAGGATATCTCATCGGAGTTAGGTATGATGCCTCCATGATTCAGTTTTTGCCCATATTTCTGTCGAAAATACTTCACAACTTTCTTCTCTCCTTCGACGATTCTGTAATTCCACTTCTTATCTCATTGAACATACTTGGTATTGATGTAACACTCACTCTACCTTGGAAACTCATGTAACGGAAATAGCTAAGTCTGCCTCTAAGAAACTGGGAGTCCTGTTTAGGTGTCGAAATTTCTTTTCTTCCGAACAGTTGCTCCGTTTATACAAAGGGTTGATTCCCCCTTGTATGGAGTACTACTATCGCATCTGGGGTGGTTCTAGCCTTGCAGACTTACTGGATAGTGCTGAATCGGAAGCGGTAAAACGATGGAAATAAATAATACGAGATAGAATTGTCACGTTTCTAGAAGGAAAAGGAAACAAAATTATATTTGACAACCAACACTGCTTCCGGGATAGAAAATCCTGCCTGACAAGGTTGCTAGAATTTTTTAATGTTATTCATCAAAATTGGGACGAAAAAGTACCAAAAGGCTTTCGATAAAGTACCTCATAAGAGACTTTTGCATAAACTCAAAGCACATGGGATCGGTGGAGACCTATGTACACTCAGTGCAAAATTATTCGGCACCCTTACGGCGTGATATGACACGACACACGAGAATCTTTGAAAAATCTCTTGAGTTACGGTGGCTGGTTGGGTCTCCCTGGCCTGCTGAGTGACCTGTTACCACGTAGCTTGTGACTGGTATGTGTACCATACCATTCCACAGTGGTTCTTCATGCAGACTCTGCTTCATGAACCACATTATGCTTCAAGATACACATTAATCACTAAGACAGTGGTCGCTGTAACAACACACTTGTATCTATTATTGACCGGTCATGCGCCAGGCTGGGTAACTGCCTGATAGGAAGGGTAAACACGTTTCACCACAAGTTATTTTGCTTTTGATTCTATCGCTAGTTAGTGTAGGAACCGCCTGCTGCTACGACGCAGTCTAATCTATTCGATCACAGATTTCATCCCTTCTAATATAGATATGATTCGAAATAAACATTACGATTCCCAGTGTGAGCTCCGAAGCTCGACTCACTGCGGGTTGAACCAGTTCCGTTTCCAACATGTTCGATACATTGTATTCGGATAACGAACTTCCTGTGGTGAAAATCTATGCTAATACAAACATTGTTTCACGTGAATTTCCCTACCAATCACACCCTGGTGGACTTACTGATCTTATCATGCACGTCATTCTAAAGGAAAAACAGTACCTCGTTTCGTGAATCATTCCCTGCTTCATAATCATGCCAGTTGTGTGCTTCATGTTGTATTACTCTCACCACCCACGAATATTCTGTGTTCTTTGTGTATGTGGTCTCTCATTACTGGACGTTTACATACTTCCCCTCATCTACACTTCGTAATGATGTGGGTTTATGTCGTTGCACCTCATAATGTACGAAATCCCTAAATGGCACCCTGATTCGTTGGTTGCCGTTAATACAGACTGAGGATTTAATTGTTATATTACAGAGGGTGATACTGTGCTGTTTTGAGGATTTCGTACTAACACTCTTTGTATTCCTGTTTACTATCACTTAAATATGACACGTGACTACAGAAAACATCGTATTATTTCAACACACACACACACACACACACCACACATATATACAGGGAGACACTGGGGTACCAACCTTACCAGTGATTGTTGCGGAACGTATCAAAGCCAAAGGTGCCGAATAATTCTTAGAGTTTGTGCATGGATCAGAGATTGGCTTAACGGAAAAAAAAACAGCGTGTAGTATTAAACGGCGAAGCCTCAGATTGGCCAGACGTAACGAGTGGTGTGCCACAAGGGTGGGTTCTTGGTCCAGTTCTTTTCATGATAGACATTAATGACCCAGAACTCTGTCTCATATCTGAGATCTCTAAATTTGCTGAGGATACCAAATTAGAAGGTCGAGCTGTAATCAGGCGGGACTGCGAAATGATTCAAAGAAATCTTAACTTACTAGCACAGTGGTCAGACAGATGGCAAATGAAGTTTAATGTAGACAAGGGTAAAGTTAGGCATTTTGGAGACGAGGAATATACGTTACGACTGCAAACCATTCGAAAACTGTTTAACTAAAGTAAATGAAGAAAAAGACCTTGTAGTTGTCGTTAACAACAATCTGATATACACTAAACAGTGTCAAGCAGCAAGTATAAAAGGCAACCAAATGTTAGGTTTCATAGCCAGGAACATATAAGACACCAGTAACAATTCTCACACTTTATGATTCTCTAATAAAACCACACCTTGAATGTGCCGTCCAGTTTTGGTCCCAAAACTATGAAAAAGAGGCAAAATAAGAGCAAGTGCAAAGACGCGCGGCAAAATTGATCACATCCCTTAGAAATCTGGCATACAAAGAGTGGCTAAAACGATTGGATCTCTTCTCCCTTCAAAAACGTAGACTTCGCGGCGACTTAATGCAAGTGTTCAAAATTCTGAACTCGTTCAATAAAGTAGTACTGGACAACATGAGTCGCGCAAAATACATAATTTCAGACTTGTAAAAATTTATTATCTTTGCTCTCGACAGGCAAAAACGGGATTACATTGTCATTGAAAACGATATGGACAAGTTTCAGTAAAACTTTCAAAGCAGTAGAGAGAATATATATGCCAGTGTTCAGCAGTAGGTCTTTTTTTTCCAAAACGAAACTAAACTGATGGAACGATGACAGAGAATTGCCCATTGGTTATGAAAATAGCACATAGCAAACTCAGGCAAGCAATAAACAACATAACTGGGGAGATTAATTAAATGTGTGTGTAAAACCGAGAGTTATACCTCAAAATAATCGTCATTATGAAGTGTATGTTGCTGAAAATGGTAAAATGAACGAAAATAGAAAAAAATGGACGGAGTTTTATACATATATATATATATATATATATATATATATATATATATATATATATATTATTCATTTATTGTACTTATCGCTGTTTCCCGTGTCAGCGAGGTAGCGTCAGGAAACAGACGAAGAATGGCCCATCCACTCGTATACACATGTATATATCCATACACGCACATATACATACATATACATATCAACATATACATACATATACATACATATACATACTCCAACATATATCTACGCATACATACACATACACAGACATATACATATAAATACACATGTGCATATTCATAGTTGTTTGCCTTCATCCATTCCTGTCGCTACCTGCCACACAGGAAATAGCGTTGATATATCCCGCTTCAGTGAGGTAGCGCCAGTCTTTACTCAGTCGATTGGTCCATGACTTAGAGGAAACGTTGACTATGTTCAAGACAGCAAAGTCATGGCAAAGATCTTACAGTATATATATATATATATATATATATATATATATATACAACAATGTTGTATGGTTGCGAGGCGTGGGCTATGGATAGAGTTGTGCGCAGGAGGATGGATGTGCTGGAAATGAGATGTTTGAGGACAATGTGTGGTGTGAGGTGGTTTGATCGAGTAAGTAACGTAAGGGTAAGAGAGATGTGTGGAAATAAAAAGAGCGTGGTTGAGAGAGCAGAAGAGGGTGTTTTAAAATGGTTTGGGCACATGGAGAGAATGAGTGAGGAAAGATTGACCAAGAGGATATATGTGTCGGAGGTGGAGGGAACGAGGAGAAGAGGGAGACCAAATTGGAGGTGGAAAGATGGAGTGAAAAAGATTTTGTGTGATCGGGGCCTGAACATGCAGGAGGGTGAAAGGAGGGCAAGGAATAGAGTGAATTGGAGCGATGTGGTATACAGGGGTTGACGTGCTGTCAGTGGATTGAATCAAGGCATGTGAAGCGTCCGGGGTAAACCATGGAAAGCTGTGTAGGTATGTATATTTGTGTGTGTGGACGTGTGTATGTACATGTGTATGGGGGGGGTTGGGCCATTTCTTTCGTCTGTTTCCTTGCGCTACCTCGCAAACGCGGGAGACAGCGACAAAGTATTAAAAAAAAAAAAAAAAAAAAAAAAAAAAAAAAAAAAAATATATATATATATATATATATATATATATATATATATATATATATATATATATATATATATGTAATATTGTATTTACGGTCTGATTCCACTTCCATTGTCAAGAGAAGAAAACGTTTTACATAAGAGTTGAAGATGTACCCTTATCACTGAATGGCATGAAAGTAAATAAAACGGTAGGCTTAGATAAGTTAGATCCAAGGAAAATGAAAGGAGAGAAAAATGATATATTCAAGTTCTAGATTGTTCTTTTTAATAAGTCATTTATTTGGGGGAGAGATATAGAGGTATTCAAGTTATCAAAAGTAAAAGCAATATTCAAAATTTGTAATAAGCTCCTGCTAGGAAATTATCACCAATTCAGCATAACATCTGTGGCTATTAGAAATGGACACCATTATTTGGGATAGAACTGTGAATCATTTATCGGATCACCTCATGATAAACAAATCTCAAAATGGTTTTGAAGAATTCTTTCATTTCTGAAACTTTTATTGTCACCGTGGATGACGAGAGTAAAGCAGCTGATATCATCTAATTAGATTTTCAAAAAGGATTGATAAAGTCTCACGTCAAAGCTTACGAACCAAAGTTGACTCGCAATAGTATAGGTGGGTTAGTCTTAGGCGGTTTGGGAGTTGGTTGGCTGGCCGTAAACAGCGAATGATAATTTCTGGTCCAGCTTTTAAATAGTGTGACATAACAAATGGTCTTGGGACCGGTTTTCACTCTCTCATATATTCATGATACTGATGCTGGACCGTAATGTAAGATATCAAAACCTGCAAAAAATATACAACTGAAATTGGAAATGCCGCCTCAAATTGACATAACAAATGATTGGTTTCGTTCACAAGTGGCAAAATGATTTTGATATCGATAAAGATAAAATCTTACACTTGGAAAGTTAAAACGAAGAAGCAAGTGAAAGTATACATTATGTTACGTTGCCAAAGATAAATGCGTAAATGCATAAGAAAAGGGAGGACTTGCAAATTTATGTTTAAAGAAAATATCTTCACTCTTTGCAATTCCCTGGTGCGGTTCTGTGTTAGATATTGCATTCAGTTTTGGTCACCCATCTTGGAGAAAACATTGGCAGAATAGAGAGAGTGCAACAGCGTCGAGTTACCAAGATGATTCCTGAACGATGAAACATATCCATTGAAAGCCAACCAAATAACTGATCTTTACTTAGTTCAGGAAAGAGAAGGTTGAGAGGTGATCTGATATAGATATTTAGAATGATTAAAGGCTTTGTTGATTTTCATCTGACCAGCTCCTTAAGACTCGACTTGCCTGCTTTCTTTGGCAGTGATTGTTACAAAGTAGTGAACTAACTTGTTACTTCGAACGAAGCGAAGTACTTTTTCTCTTTAAAGGATCGTTAACATATGGAATAATCTGCCAATTGCAGAAGTTAAGAGCAGCACCGTAGATTCGTCTAAGGATAAATTTAATAACTACTTTGCTTCAGGTCCACGACTGGCATTACTTGCCTCTCCTAAGTTGCATGAAAAGTTTGCACTTGTCTCTTCCTGACTCCTCTGCATGGCTTTTCACGCTTACCACACAAACCCGTAAATTTCTGAGCGCTCCCACCATCACAAACACCCTCGAAAGGACCCAGTGGTCTTTTGCTGTTTGAATTCCTTTATATTTGTTTGTATCCACTCAAGCATATGGTCCAACCTGATGTGTTCCATGTGTTCCTGCAGGGATTGCATACACTAAACTACTCCTGCATGTTTTCTTACACAGAGTACAACCCCGACTTCGTGCATGTATCCCCCACACATACAGTACACCCCTGACTTCGTGCATGTATCCCCCACACATACAGTACACCCCTGACTTCGTGCTTGTATCCCCACACATACAGTACACCCCTGACTTCGTGCATGTATCCCCCACACATACAGTACACCCCTGACTTCGTGCATGTATCCCCCACACATACAGTACACCCCTGACTTCGTGCATGTATCCCCCACACATCGTGCATGTATCCCCCACACATACAGTACACCCCTGACTTCGTGCTTGTATCCCCACACATACAGTACACTCTGACTTCTTATATGTACCCCACACGTACAGTACACCCTGATTTATATGTACCCCACATGTACAGTACACCCTGATCTATATGTACTCCCACACACATTTACCTCGTCCTACATGTACCAGAACACGTAGGGTTCCCTCTAACCCACTACAAGTATGGTACGCCGTGGCAGCAGGATAAGCCACCACTGTGGCCTGTGAGACCGTCCCATGGGCTCGGTCCAGGTCGGTCCAGGGGGTCAGAGAAAGATTTACTGGTCCAGTTCCCCACAAACAATGATAAACTGAGCGAGATGTGGCGCTCTCTGGGGCCGCTCTCGACTGGATTCAATAGAAAATTTGGGCTGTCAGAGGCTGGAGCCGTGCTAAGGGGAGGCATGGGGGGGGGAGTGGGAGTTAAGGCATGGTAAGGGGTGGTAAGGGTAACATGAAGGAGGCGGGAGCTGCTGAATGGAGGTCTGGGGATAAAAGGAAAGGGAGGAGTGGAAGATAAAGGATGGTTAGGGGGGATTGGCGAGATGGTGAGGAGGGTGACTAAGGAGGAAAAAAGAATTAATGGTTGATAAGAGGAGTACAAGGTAAGGATGATTAATGGAATGACGACGCAAGATACAGAATGATAAGGGATTTAAGGGACGGTGAAGAAAGCTGTATGTTAAAGTGGAGTAATGGGTGATGACGAGAGGTAATGGGTAAGAGGTGAGAATGAATATGTAATGGTAGTTCGAAAATAAGAGGGGAATGAGTAATGGAAGTGAAAGGAAACAAATGAAAGTGTGGAAAGGTAAGGTGTGACGTAAGGGGAAGAAGGAAGATGAAAGGAGTATTAAGGGGCTGTGAGAGGAAGCCACGAGATTGTTGAGAGAGTTAAGGGGCTGTGAGAGGAAGCCACGAGATTGTTGAGAGAGTTAAGGGGCTGTGAGATGAAGCCACGAGACAGGAAAGAGAGTTCAGGGGCTGTGGGAGGAAGTTACGAACAAGGAGAAATTGAGGTGCATAGCTGGGAATCATTGGTAATGAAAGTGTCCAGGAATATATAGAGGACTTGTAACACACACGCTGTGGGCGAAAGGTTGGGTTAGACGAAGGAGAGGGAAACAAGAGGAGGAGGACGGAAGGCAGAGAGGGAGTTTTGGAGAAGTGAAGGAAAGGAAGGGAAGTTTGAAGGCAGACAAGTGAGTGGAGGAGTAGAAGAGAGGGAAAAATAATCTAAACGTCTTGGAGGTTCTGCAGATAAAAGTTATAACAAAGAGTCTTACACGACACAAAAGTCATCTCACTACAGCCTGGGAGGATGAAGAAAGAATGAGAAGGTTATCAGAATCTCACAACGGGCCAGGAGAGTGTCTGGTGGAGAAAATAAAAGTGTCTGGAGACAAACTTGTCTGGTAAGGAGGAAAAATGTAAGGTTGTCTGAAAAATGCTGGCTTAACGAGGAGGCTGAAGAGCAGATTAGGAGCCTTGGTGTACTGGATTTCAGATTTTTCTTATAACTTCTCAAGAAAAATAAATAGATAAGAATTTGAAGCCGACAGCCATGGGCGAGGTGGCCGGGTTCATGTGGCAAGTCTTTTTCTCCCGTCCACTATACTCTGCCACCGTGTGGGGTACGGTGAACCCTATGTACCGTGGTGCTGTACCGTTCTGTTGTATCATGGTGAACCCTGTGTACCGTGGCGCTGTACCGTTCTGTTGTATCATGGTGAACCCTATGTACCGTGGTGCTGTACCGTTCTGTTGCCTCATGAACCCTATGTACCGTGGCGCTGTACCGTTCTGTTGCCTCATGAACCCTATGTACCGTGGCGCTGTACCTCTCGTTTTTGTATTATGGTGAATCCTTTGTATCATTGTACTGTACCTTACCACTGTACCGTACCGTACCATGTTGGGTGTGGTGGATCCTTTGTACCGTTGTAAGGTACCACATGGCTCCGTTCTAGGCCCCATTCTTTTTACTCCTTATCAGTAACCTGGAGATAAGGACTTGCGAGCTCGACCTTAGAACCAGCCTACGATACGCATTTAGATGATAAAGCCAGGAGAGATTGTGTATCGATTCGAAGAAATTTAGACAAAATGATGCACTAAAGGCATGGAAAATGGCCTTTTGTGGAGACAAAGTAATGACTATTTGTGATGAAAATAGTAAACACTGATATATAATATTTCGTAAACCATTCGGGTTAAAATCAGTAATGGCCGAATACGATAAAGAAAACAGAATGTTAGACTTCATTGCAAGAAGCGGGGAAATATTATACTTAATCTTTACATGGAAAACGTGCTCAGCCCAGGACGCCAAACACTATCTAGGACGAAAAAAAAAACTACGACGAATACAGAAGAGAGAGATGAAACCAATTCCGTCACTCAGTTTTGAACGTTATGAAGAAAAAATCAAAGATTAAGTTTTATATTTTTTTCTAAGACGATGCAAACTTCGTGGTTTCGTTCACACAGGTAACACTCCCTGATATATTTTGCTGATCGAGAAGCGATGACCAGAAATAACAGTAGGAAGTTAAAAGGATGGAATTGCAACACACATGTGGGTGAAATTTCTTCATCAGTGGTTCTGTAATATCTGAAGGAAGTTCCATCATTGTTTATCACATGGAGGAATAGCAGTGCATTTGTAGGACAGATAAACAGTTTACTTTTATGGTGTTATCAGTAGACTGAGCAAGGATGACAACATGATACGCTCGCTCGATCAACTCCCTCTATATCTTGACAGATCATGGGATGTATCCTTCTTGCCCCAAAGTAAGTCGTGGCTGTTTCAATACCCAGGATGACCATCACCTGTTGATGGTTCCTGTACTGTTACGATACCCAGGATGACCATCACCTGTTGATGGTTACCATATTGTTACGATACCCAGGATGACCATCACCTGTTGATGGTTACCATATTGTTACGATACCCACGACGATCATGATCTGTTAGTTGTTTGTTGCTGTATCGTTACTATGTATATATATATATATATATATATATATATATATATATATATATATATATATATATATATATATATATATATATATGTATATGCACTTCAGCAACCTATACCCATAGATACCTTTCAACCCAGTTATAAGCTCCACACAACCAGACACATATGTTATAGAAACTACACTCCCCAGACATGTACAAGTTACACTTTTTCATCTCCGTGCTGGACGCTACCCATCTCTCCAACACTGGACACTCCGATTCAACATACTGCAAGACCTATCATGTCCAACATGCCATTTACATACTGAACACATAGTCCTCAGTGGTGCACGCACGACACAACGACTTACACCTAGAAATAGATAGATAGATAGATAGGCATAGATAGATAGATAGATAGATAGATAGATAGATAGATATAGGTTCTGCCGGATGCTGCCTGCAAGAGGTTACACGGCGAGTGAACAGTCACCATGAACTGTTGTACCTTTAGCTTGATCTGTTACTACCCATACCTAATGTTCCTTCGGCCTTCCCTAACACCACCAGCGAGCCTCACATCACTCCTCACGAGGTCACACTCAGAGTGAATGTCTGTTGTGAGAGTGGGCTGTGAGGGGGAGGGGCAGTTAGGGTGGGCTGTAAGGGGCTGTAAGAGCGGATTATGAATGAATTGGGACAGTAAGCTGTGGGATTGGTTTTGAGAGAAATTTTTGTGAGTGTGCTGTGAAGGTTGAATGTGTCAGTGGGCTGTGAAAGTAAAGTGTGTACACGAGCTGTAAGTGTGGCTACAAAAGAACACTGAGGAAGTGGGTTCACGTGAGAGGTGGGACTGTGTGTGTGTGTGTGTGTGTGTGTGTGTGTGTGTGTGTGTGTTTGTGAATATCACGCCAGAGACAAAGCCACCACCAGTCCGGGACAATGACTCGCTAATCTCAGAGACACTGGAACAAACTTGCCTTTTTCATGAGAGGTTTAGGGCTGCAGCGGGAGGGGCTGGAGAGGGGAAGGTGCAGCTGTGAAACAAAAGAGGTTTAAAATGTGAAGGTGTTTGGTGTAGCTGCAGGTGTATGGTGTGGGTGCAGGTGTATGGTGTGGTTGCATGTGTATGGTGTGGGTGCAGATGTATGGTGTGGTTGCAGGTGTATGGCGTGGATGTAGGTGTATGGTGTGGTTGCAAGTGTATGGTATGGTTGCAGGTGTATGGCGTGGATGCAGGTGTATGGTGTGGTTGCAAGTGTATGGTATGGTTGCAGGTGTATGGCGTGGATGCAGGGGTATGGTGTGGTTGCAAGTGTATGGTATGGTTGCAGGTGTATGGCGTGGATGCAGGGGTATGGTGTGGTTGCAGGGGTATGGTGTGGGTGCAGGGGTATGGTGTGGATCCAGGTGTATGGCGTAGATGCAGGAGTATGGTGTGGGTGCAGAGGTATGTTATGGTTGCAAGGGTATGGTGTGGTTGCAGGTGTGCGGCTGGATTGCTGGACGCCAATTTTTGCTGCTAATCCCTTCTCTCTCCTTCCCCAAAGGACATTCAGAGACTCAGGGAGACATTTTTTACTGAGAGACCTACAGATGTGTTCCTAGAAGTCTCTCACCGACAGTGACGAATTAGAATCATCTGGGGACTTGTAAAGGAGAGATTTCGAACAGGCTCGATGTCTTTCCATCTCTCGAGTAATATTCAGGTTATATATATATATATATATATATATATATATATATATATATATATATATATACATATATATATATATATATATATATATATATGTATATAAATATATATATATATATATATATATATATATATATATATATATATATATATATATATATATATATATATATATGTATATATATATATATATATATATATATATATATATATATATATATATATATATATATATATATATATATATATATATATATATATATATATATATATATATATATTGTACGTAATTTCATCTGTCAGATCTTCCTGTCACCCATCCGTTATATCTCTCATGCACCTCTCGAGTTCTCCATGTCACTGGCTTGTCAAGTCTTCCTGTCATCTTGCCACATCTCCCAGTTATCCACCCCTCCCTTCTCCCTATCATCCTCCCGTCACGTATCCCTGTCGTACACCCGTCACATCTCCCTTTCATCCGCCTGTCACATCTCCGTGTCATCCGCCCGTCACATCTCCCTAGTCAGCCGCCCCTCGTATCTCCCTGTCATCCGCCCTTTATATCTCTCTGCCATTCACTCGTCACATCAACCTTTCATTCACCCGCCACATGTCTCTCTCATCTGTCCATCACATCTCCCTGTCAATCACCCGTATAATCCGTCACGTAAATACATACATGGCAGTAGACTCACCGGGAGATATAGGTATGCTGAGCTTCACTGGCATATACATATTCCATACCTAGCAGTATACTGAACCTCACACGAGATATACCCACACCTGATACAGTCCAACAAACCTATGGCCCCTGGTCCCTGGCATCATGGGGTGCTATGAACCTCCGCCTTCCCGCCTGACTCTACTGCCAATGCGAGGGAGGGCTCTGGCAGTAGTAGTACCGGCCCTTCCCACAACCTATCCCTCTCTCATAGATCTGCCTGTTTTTCTACTCACAAAACTAAGACTGGTGGTTTTTCTAGTAATATCTCTTCTATTGAACACCGTCTGTCCTGTACCTCTACTAATATCTTACTTCTCTCTGAGACCCATTTGGCTAATGATATTCTCATCAGCCCCTTTTGCGTATCCAACTATAATCTTCACTCACGATTCCGGTGAAATGTGATATCTGGGCTTTGCCAACATCAGCACACCTGATGCACGCCTCGAGGACCTTGAGTCCCCAAACTTTGATGTTATCTGGCTCAAGCTTTGTTTCCCAACTTCCACACTTTTCCTCTGTTTCGCCCACTGTTCTCCTAATTCTACACATTTTACATCTTTCTTCGGCTATCTAAACTCCTGCCCTGAGAATGTGGCATCCTCTCACCCGCAACCCGACATCCTTAGTCTAGATGATTTTAATCTTTACCATCGAGGATGGTTGAATTCCTCCTTTATGGATGGTGTGTGTGTGTGTGTGTGTGTGTAAGGGGGGGGGGGGATTAAAGCCCTCACATTATCCATTTTCAATGATCTAGTGCAAATTACCTCTCAACCCACCCATATTCCTGACTGCTCTGACCGCTCTACTAATATTCTGCACCTATAACCCCTGGCGGTGTAACTACACAATCTCGCCCCCAGTTGGTTCATTTCATCTGACCACACCCTCATAAACGTATCTATTTTAACATCACCTCGCTCTCCAGCATCCCCTTTATATTGGCACGTTAAAAAACTGATTGGAATAACTATCGAGAAGTCTTTTCTGACTTGCCTTGGGTAAATTACTCTTTTATATTATGGTGATGCTTCTGTCTCCACCAGATGCAGAGCAGAAGTTATTTTTGCGGGAATGGAAGCAATTATCCCCTCTTCCTCCAAACAACCACCTCTTCCAATCTGTGGTTCAACCGTTCTTGTTCTGAGAACATTTAGGTGAAAGATCAGGCATACGGGGTGTGGAAAAACTCTCCTTCCTCTGACTCCCATTCAGCATTTTCGTAATCGCTATAGGCACGTTATCCGTGAGGCAAAGCGTTCCTTTATTCAAAGGAAGTACGATAACATCTTGTCATCCACTGTCTGATAGGTCTCTCTGGTGTTTAGCTATGGTATCGCGAACAATTTTTGTCGCTCTGCCTTTCCTTCACTTTTTTGGTCTGACGGTACTATATCTGTCTCTCCCGTAGACAAAGTGACTCTCTTTGGTTCTCGTTTCTCCTCTCGCTCCACCTTGGATGACTAACATTACTTCACCCCCTGATGATCCTCTTACTAGTCCTATGCCTCTTCCCGTAATCTCTTTCCGAACTCTCAGGAAAGCACTTCTCTCTCTCGACGCAAGCAAGGCTTATAGTCCTGATGGCATCCATTCCCGTGTACTGAGTGCCTCCGAACTTACGCCTGTGCTCGTTCGTATGTTCCGTGTTTTTTTAAAGACCAGAACATTTCGTCTTCATCTTGGAAGCATGCTTTGGTACATCCCATCCCTCAGGAGGATGGCCGTTCTAACCCCTCTACCTATCGTCCTGTTGCTTTGACATCTACCATTTCCAAAGTGTTTGAATCCCTCTTCAACTTCCATATCCTCAAACATCTTGAATTTCATAGTCTTCTTCCAGGTCACCAATATGGATTTCTTATGGCGAGATCCAGTGGTGTTATTCTTTCCTATCTTACTAATGTTTGGTCATCATTCCTGAAAGATATTGTGGAATCCTATGTAGTTACCCTTGGTATATCCAAAGTTTTTGACAGGGTGTAGCATTGGGATGTCATCTTTAAGCTCTCCCGTTTTGGCTTCTCCCCCTCGCCTTGCTCCTTCATATCTAGCTTCCTCTCTGGCCGATCTATCTCTGTGGTTGTTGATAGATCAGCCTCTTCCCCTTTCTCCATCAGAAGCGATGTTCCTTTCTTCTACGAATAACTAAATGCACTCATCTTCTGACAAGTCAACACTGCATTCTTCCACATCCTTCAACCCTGCTCCTTCTCTCACTCGATCTGAAACTCGTCTCGACACAACTTCCTCAATAACCTCATACTTGGACGGGATACATCAGTAGGGTAGACGAAATCTGTTTAGGTTTAATGCTTCCAAGACCCAGTTTCTACCCATAGCTCTACCGAAAATTTCCCACAACTTTTCGCTCCCTTTTAACGGTTCTGTAATTCCACCTGTTCACTCATTGAACATACTTGGTATTACTGTAACATCCACACTATCTTGGAAAACACACATTATTGAAATAGCTAAGTCTGACTCTAAAAACTGGGTGTCCTATTTAGATGTCGAAATTCCTTTTCTTCCAAACGCTTGTTCCGTTTATACAAAGGATTGCTCTCGTATCTATAGGTGTTACTCTTTTTTTTTTTTTTTTTTTTGCTCCCGCGAGCTGGTTGCTTGTGCATCCCCCATCATTAGTTAGACTGCGCCATACTCGGCAAGCTGGTGCGTCAAATGTTCATGGCCGTTGGTAACTCAAGATTGGGCCGTTTTGAAAACTGTTTCTTTCCCCATACTTCGAAACATTGGAACTCGCTACTCTCTCTGATCTTTCCCAATATATATAACGTGGCACATTTTCAAAGCCAGGTTGTCACCTCCTCCAAAATTTGTAAAAACTTTACCTTCTCTTTTCTTTTTCCCTTTCATTAACTTCTTTATATTTCAATTAAGGTCCGACCTTGATGTGAACTGCATTTCGTGACTGGAGCGTCCAACGTAAAGAGAAAAGAAGCAAGCATTGAAGATATACCCATCCTTGTCTGTATAATAACCCTCACCAGTAGATATATACACACCTGTTAGTATGCTGGAGACGAACCCATTCCTGTCAACATACTAGCTCTTACCAGGAGATATACCAACACCTAGCAATATACTGAGCCTTGCTAGGAGATATACGCACACCTTTTTGTCCACTGGAGACACACCCTTTCTTGTCAATATACTAACCCACATCAGAGGACATACCCACTCCTAACAATATACTGAGCTTTGCCAGGAGATATACCTACACCTAGCAGTATAATTGAACTTCAAAAAGATCTTCCCAAACTGAAAGTATACTGAGCTTCACCGGGATAAATACATACACCCATGGCATTATACTAAGCCTCACCGGGAGATACACCCGACCTCACCTGACGGTATATATTGTATTATTAACATCGCCGCAGCAACCATCGACTTCAGATTCCCGCCAAAAACTAGATTAGGTCTGTTGATCAGCTGGGCAGCCCAGCTCATGCGGTCACCGGCGCCTCAGTGTGACAGGCAGAGGAAGACGACGATCCTGTGCCTCATCCCCGCAGTGTGACACTGAGAGCCAAGGGGGAGGGGGGCTGTTAACGTTGGTACTGGTCTTTCATTGTGATAGTGTGAGTCAGGATGGTGTGAGTCAGGATGGTGTGAGTCAGGATGGTGTGAGTCAGGATGGTGTGAGTCAGGATGGTGTGAGTCAGGTTGGTGTGAGTCAGGATGGTGTGAATCAGGATAGTGTGAGTCAGGATAGTGTGAGTCAGGATAGTGTGAGTCAGGATAGTGTGAGTCAGGATGGTGTGAGTCAGGATAGTGTGGGTCAGGATAGTGTGAGCAGGATAGTGTGAGTCAGGATAGTGTGAGTCAGGATGGTGTGAGTCAGGATGGTGTGAGTCAGGATAGTGTGAGTCAGGATAGTGTGAGTCAGGGACTGTTGATAAACCAGTAACCACTCATTAGCGTGAGTCAAGAAAGACTGGCAGCACTATTATTAGTGAGCCAAGGAGGACTGGTAACACTTTAATTAGTCTCAGTGTAAACCAGAGAAGTCTGGCAACACTGTAATTAGTCTCAGTGTGAACCAGGAAAGGTTGGTAACACTGTGATTAGTTTCAGTGTGAACCAGGAATGGATGGTAACACTACAGTTTGTGTTAGTGTGAACCAGAAAAGACTGGTAACACTGTAATTAGTATCAATGTGAACCAGGAAAGACTAGCAACACTGTAATTCGTCTCAGTGTGAACCAGGAATGGATGGTAGCACTGTAATTATTCTCAGTGTGAACTAGGAAAGACTGGTAACACTGTAATTAGTCAGTGTGAACTAGGAAAGGCTGGTAACACTGTAATTAGTCAGTGTGAACTAGGAAAGGCTGGTAACACTGTAATTACTCTCAGTATGAACCAAGAAAGGTTGGTAACACTCTGATTAGTTTCAGTGTGAGCAAAACAAAGGTTGATTTAGGTTTGATCAGTCTCAGTGTGAACAAGGTAAGCTGGTCACATTTATTATCCTGTCAGTATACGCTAGGGAACTAGAAACACTGTCATTAGTCTCAATGTGACAGTGTGGGCCAGAGAGAGCTAGTGATACCTTTATTGATTTCTCAGTGTGACAGTGTACGCTAGATATGGCGATAACGCTGTTATCAGTGTGAAAGTGCAAGGCAAGGGAAGGTGAGTAACACTGTCGCCAGTGTCTGCATGACAGTGTAGCCGGATAGATCTGTTGACACTCCTCTGGCTCCCTCAGTGTCTCGCTTCTAGCCAGGAAAATCTCGTGACGCATCTAGACATCTCCCAGTGTTACACTGTACGTGCCGGGGATGGCCTGTTAACTCGGAGTCTCTCATCAGTATGACAGTGTAGACAAGCGTCGGCCGGTAGCACTCATCACTGCGTCTTCGGAGACCCGACAAGCCACTCCCGCTTGGGAGGGGGGTGTCATGCCACAGTCTAGCCAGAAATAAATTTTTAGGACATTTGCCACGAAGGAGAAGCTTAATCATGACCCCAGGATTTATGCGGCATGAGCGCGAGGCACGGAGTGCGGAGGGAGGCGGTGGCTTGTTGCTCTCGCTTATACCTCGAGGAAGACGGCTCGGGCTGCCTGAAGCTCTCTTAAACCTAGTGAAGCTCGCTGAGGACGCCGTCGAGCCAATCAAAGCTCCCCGGAGCCAGAATAAAGTCTGACTTAATCTGATTTAAGCCTCGGAAGACAATGGAAGCTCATTAAAAGCCTTTGAAGTCACCTGAAGCACACTCAAAACTTTCTCTTCAGGTCCACTGAAGCCAAGACTGAAACCAAGTGAAACGCTCTGAAATGTCCTGAACTCCAGGGAAGAGTCTGGAAATTCGCGGAGACACCCCGTGCCTGAAGGTCTGGCGGGAGGCAGGTCAGCGTGTGTTGGGTGACCCGGGTGACCATAACTTGTCTTGTGGCTCAGCCGCTCGCGTGACCCGGACGACCGCCGCCGCCATGAGAGGCAGCGACGGAAGGTCAGGTAACGTGGGGACAAGTGGGAGGCAAGAAGAGTGAGGTTAGGGAAGAGGAGGCGAGGAGACGAGAGGGGTGGGGGAGGGGAGGTAGGAGGTAAGAAGGATGGGGAAGGTGGAGGGAGTGTAGGAGACAATAGGGGAGGGTAGGAGACAAGAGGAGTGGGGGAGGGTAGGAGACAAGAGACGGCGGAGGGGAAATGGAGGTAGGAGACAAGGGGGAGGGGGACGAAGGGTAAGAGACAAGAGGCGGCGGGGGAAGTTAAGGGAGGGAAGGAGACAAGAGGGGTGGAGGGATGGGGAGGGTGGTTAGGAGACGTGAGGGGCGGGAGGAGAGGGGGAGGGAGGGTAGGAGACAAGAGTGACGGGGAGAGGGGGAGGGAGGGTAGGAGACAAGAGTGACGGGGAGAGGGGGAGGGAGGGTAGGAGACAAGAGGGGCGGGAAATGACAGAGACGCAAATACCAAGAAGAGACACGAAAGACGAAACTTTACACAGCTAAACAGTTCTTCAGGGACATAAACTGGCAAACTGAATTGCACAGTCAGGGTACGTCTCTGTGCTGGGTGGGGTTCTGTGAAATATTTGATGAGGGGGGGACCAGTAGATGGGTGCCGAAGGTGGCTGACGAGGAAAAAGGCATAGGAAAGTAGAAACTTAAGATGCAAGAGATGTGGACAGCAAGAACAGCCACATGATGGCAAAACAGCTACGTGACATGACAGCAGAATTGCCACATGACAAATATTTAAGAGAGCACACGATGAGTACAGCAGAATAATGAAAGCGGAGCTGAGGAAATAGGAAAAAAAAAGACAAAGAGGCCAAGGAAAACAGTAACAGAAGGTCCAGAAATTAATCAGTCTTAAAGTTTGGTTAAAGAAACACATAGTTTGATTGTAGGAGTCAGAGGAAGGGGTTTTATAAAACAGATAAACTTGTGTGGAGTTAAACGTAAAGTGCTGGGGTGCAGTCACACAATCGGGGACATTTACGTACAGTGCTGCCTAATTGGATGGAGATGAGAACATGGAAAGCACTGAGATACACAGATCCCATACAAGTCGCGTGCCACTTGACGGCATCTTATGACACGACCTGGAAGTGTGCAGCAGCACGTCATGCGCCACTTGACAAGTTGAAGAACTCGCTTGAGATGGTTAGGTACTTGCTGCGAGAGGAATCTCTATCAAGAAATTGGAAGAAAGCAAATGTTGTGTTTGTATATTAGTAACCCTATGTTCAAGAAAACGTTCGAATGATAAAGATTAATTGGCGTTAATTTAGTCCTCTGTCTTAGGGAGGCGTAGAGTTGCTGAAGACTGTCTGTGGCGGAAATACAAACCTCTTGAGGGAAAGGAGGAAATGTTCAAGGAAAGCCTTACTTTCCATAGGCTTACCACCGAAGGAGAAGAGAAGAAGCCTGAAGGAAAAGTAATTACAAAATTCAGTTTTCTCAGTAGATATAATGTTGTGTGCAAGAAACGATTCTCTTAGACAGAGAGGAAGTTGTTGCCCAGAAAGAGGACACAACAGAGACTGGCAAACATGAAAGTCATAGAAAATGTAAGAAAATATATCCAATTTATCTCCATTCAAACTTATATCCCAACTAACGTGTCCCTCAACCCTGTTGAACTTAATAACCTTGCTCTTATTTTCATATACTTTCAACTTTCTTTCTTCACACACTTTTCCAAACTCAGTCACCAACTTCTGCAGGTTCTCACTTAAATCAACTACCAGTGCTGTATCATCGACGAACAACTGACTCAATTCCCAAGCCCAATCATTTCCAGCAGACTGCATATTGGCCTCTCTCCAAAACTTGCATTTACTTCCCAGACAACCCCACCCATAAACAAATTAAACAACCGTAGTGACATCACACACCTCTGCTGCAGACCGACCTTTACTGGTAACCAATCGCTCTCCTGTATTCCGACTCGTACACACGCCTTACACCCTTGATAAAAACTTCTCACTGCTTGTAGCAGCTCACCTCCCACACCATATTTTGTTTAAACATTCCACAAAGCATCTCTGTCACCCCTATCATGTGCCTTCTCCAGATCCATAAAAGTCATACAAATCCATCTGTTTGAGTATTTCTCACATACATTCTTCAAAGCAAACGCCTGATCCACACATCGTTTACCACTTCTGAAACCACACTGCTTCTCCCCAATCTGATGCTCTGCACATGCCTCCACCCTATCAATCAATCACGTATACTCAACAAACTTTCGCCTCTGTAGTTTGAACACTTACCATTATCCACTTTGCCTTTATACAGTGGGACTATATTTACATTTCCTCAATCCTCAGGCACTTCATTATCCATCCATACATCGAATATCACCCCCTTTCTGATTAGATTTCACTGCAATACTATCCAATCCCGCCATCTTGCTGGAATTCATCTTCTGCTAGGCTTTCGCCACCTCTTCTCTTTTCACAGTACCTCTCCCTGACTCTCTCCCTTCGCATAACATCCCGACCTAAATACCCTGCACTTGCTACTCTATCATCAAACACATTTAACAATCCTTCAAAATACTCACTCTATCACTACCTGTTATCACTTCCCTATTTCCTCCCTTCACTGAGGTCCCCATATGTTCGCTTGTCTTTTGCACATTATTTACCTCATTCCAAAGCATCATTTTATTCTCCCTATCGCTTAATGTTACTCTCTCACCCCAACTCTCATTTGCCCTCTTTTTCAACCCCCGCACCTTCCTCTTGACCTGCTGCTTTCTCTTATACATCTCCCAATTTTTTGCACTCCTTCCCTGCAAGCACTGCCCAAACGCCTCTCTTTTCTATTTCACTAGCAACTTTGCTTCTTCATCACTCACTATCCTTTCTAATCGGCTCACCTCCCACCTTTCGCATGCCACATGCATCTCTTGCACGCGCCATCACTGATTCTTTGAATACCTCCCACTACTCAACCACACCCCTCACTTCATCTGTTCTAACCTTTTGCCATTCTACACTCAATTTCTCATGGTGTTTCTTCGCACGTCTCCTTTCCAAGCTCATTTACAGCCACCACTTTCTTCTCCCCGACGTTATCTCCTCTTTTTCGAAATCTCTACAAATCTTCACCCTCGCCTCCACAAGATAGTCACCAAACATCCCACCAGCTGCCCCTCTCAGCACATTTACATACAAAAGTCACTCTTTTACAGGTCTATCAATTAATACGTAATCCAATACTACCCTCTGTCGATCTCTGCTTCTCACATACGTATACTTGTGTATATCTGTTTTTCAAGAAGATATTCCCAATCACCAGTCTTCTTTTTTCATCACACAACTCCACAGGCTTTTCACCATTTCCATTCATAACACTGAATACTTGGTCTCTTGCACCAAAAGTGCTGGCAGACTCATTCAACTGCTCCCAAAGCACTTGCCTCTCAAGATCTTTTTTCTTGTGGCCTTGTAAATAAGCACCAACAATCACCCATCTGTCGCCACTCACTTTCAGTTTTAACCACATCAGTCTAGAATTCATTTTCTTATACTATCACACATCCCCACAACTGCTTCAAGAGTAGTGCTACTCCTTCCTTAGCTCTTGTCCTCTCACCAACCCCTGACTTTACTCCCAAGACATTTCCAAACCATTCTTTCCCTTTATACCCTTGAGCTTCCTTTCACTCAGAGCTAGAACAACCATGTTTGTTTCCTCAAACATACTACCTGTCTCGCTTCTCGCCTTGGTTAAATCCACACACATTCAGACACCCTAATCTGAGCCTTCGAGGAGTTGGATAAGCACTCCCCGCTTGACTCCTTCCGTTTCTCTTTTAGAAATTGAAATACAAGAAGAGGAGGGTTTCCAGTACCCCGCCCCCGCCTCCTTTCGTCGCGTGCGACCCACGGGAAATATAGAGGGAGAATTCTTTCTCCCCTACCTGTTCTCCTTCTCCCGGGTTAGCGATGTAGTGCTGGGAACCGTCGAAGAAAGGCCTCATGAGCTCACATCCATTTTCTAGCTGTCTTGTGTAACGCGTCGAAACTACATCCCACAGCCAACACCCCCCCCCCCCCCCCTCATTCACAACCAGGCACCACAGACCTTTCCGTAGTTCCCCCGGCCTGGGGGAAAACCATTATATGTATATCATTTTTTATTTTTACTATACTTTGTCGCTGTTTTCGCGTTAGCGAGGTAGCACAAGGAAACAGACGAAAGAATGGCCCAACCCACCCACATGCATATGTATATACATACACGTCGAGACGCGCTCATATACATACCTGTACATTTCAGTGTATACATACATATGCATACACAGACATGTACATATATAAACATGTACTTATTCATACATGCTGCCTTCATCCATTCCTGCCGCCACCCCACCACACATGAAATGGCATTCCCCGCGTGCGCGCGAGGCACCTCCAGGAAGACAATATATATATTTATATATATATATATATATATATATATATATATATATATATATATATATATATATATATATGTGTGTGTGTGTGTGTGTGTGTGTGTGTGTGTGTGTGTGAGAGAGAGAGAGAGAACGAATGTGGCCTTTTCTGTCTTTTAACGGCGCCATCTTGCAGGAGAGAGAGAGAGAGAGAGAGAGAGAGAGAGGGGGGGGGGGGGGGAATGCTACCCCATGTGTGCCAGGGCGGCGACAGCAATGGATGATGAAGTCAGCAAGCATGAATACGTACACGTGTATACAAGTGCACGTTCATGCATATACACATCGAAACGTTTATGTATGTATATGTGCGTGTAGTGGCTTTATGTGTATATATGTGTATATATGTGTGGGGGGGGCTGGCCCTCTCATCTCTCCCCTCCGCCCCCCCCGCTGACGTGGAGACGGCGATTAAGCACAATTATTAAAATATAAATATCAATTTTAAATCTTTATCTTTCACTTAACCCCCCATCTCCGCATCAGCGACCAAGCCAGGAAAACAGACAAAAGAATGGCCCATCCTCACACACCACACACACACACACACACATATAATAATAATAATATAATATATATATATATATAATAAATATATATATATATATAATATATATATTTATATACACGCACACACAGAGACACCCCCAAAACGCACCTATACAACACAAACACCAACAAAACACACACACACACACACACACACACACACACACACACACATGTACACATTACACATTCACACCCGCTTGCCCCCACCCACTCCCTCGCCACCCCACCACACAAGAAACTGCATCTCCCCTCAGCGAGGTATGTTGGTGAGGTATAATATAAATATAAAATTTATATATATATATATATATATATATATATAGATAGATAGATATAGATATATAATTCATTTTTCATTATACTTAGTCGCTGTCTCCCACGTTAGCGAGGTAGCGCAAGGAAACAGACGAAAGGATGGCCCAACCCACCCATATACACATGTATATACATAAACGCCCACACACGCACATATACATGGCTATACATTTCAACGTATACATACATATACATTCAGACATAAACACATATACACATGTACATATTCATACTTGCTGCCTTCATCCATTCTCGTTGCCACCCCGCCACACATGAAAAACTGCACCCCTGTCTCCCCGGCGCGCGCGAGGTAGCGTTAGGAAAAGACAACATAGGCCACATTCGTTCACACTCAGGCTCTAGCTGTCATGTGTAATGCACAGAAACCGCAGCTCCCTTTCCACATCCAGGTCCCACAAAACTTTTCATGGTTTACCCAGACGCTTTGCATGCCCTGGTTCAATCCATTGGCAGCACGTCGACCCAGTTATACCACGTCGTTCCAATTCACTCTATTCCTTGCACGCCTTTCACCTTCCTGTATGTTCAGGTCCCGATCGCTCAAAATATTTTTCACTCCATCCTTCCACTTTCAATTTGGTCTCCCACTTCTCCTCGTTCCCTCCTTTTCTGACACATATATCCTCTTTGTCAATCTTTCGTCACTCATCCTCTCCATGTGACCAAACCATTTCAATACACTCTCTTCTGCTCTCTCAACCACACTCTTTTTATTACCACACATCTCTCTTACCCTTTCATTACTTACTCGATCAAACCACCTCACACCACATATTGTCTTTAAACTTTTCATTTCCAACACATCCACCCTCCTCCTTACAACCCTATCTATAGCCCATGCCTCACAACCATATAACATTGTTGGAACCACTATTCCTTCAAAAATACCCATTTTTTCTCTCCGAGGAGATAACGTTCTCGCCTTCCACACATTTTTCAACGCTGCCAGAACCTTTGCCCTTCCCCAACCCTGTGACTCACTTCCGCTTCCATGGTTCCATCCACTGCCAGATCCACTCCCAGATATCTAAAACACTTCACTTCCTCCAGTTTTTGTCCATTCAAACTTACCTCCCAATTGACTTGTCCCTCAACCCTACTGTACCTAATAACCTTGCTTTTATTCACATTTACTCTCAGCTGTCTTCTTTCACTCACTTTACCAAACTCAGTCACCAACTTCTGCAGTTTCTCACCCGAATCAGCCACCAGCGCTGTATCATCAGCGAACAACAACAGACTCACTTCCCAAGCCCTCTCATCTACAACAGACTGCATATATATATATCTGTGAGAAACTGCAGAAGCTGGTAACTGAGCTTGGTAAAGTGTGTGAAAGAAGAAAGTTAAGAGTAAATGTGAATAAGAGCAAGGTTATTTGGTACAGTAGGGTTGAGGGTCAATTGGGAGGTAAGCTTAATTGGAGAAAAACTGGAGGAAGTAAAGTGTTTTAGATATGTGGGAGTGGATCTGGCAGCGGAGGGAACCATGGAAGCGGAAGCGAATCATAGGGTGGGGGGGGGGGGAAAATCCTGGGAGGGCCCTTTAAGAAAGTGGGAAGTCGAGAACATTTTCTCAGAAAGCAAAAAAGGGGATGTTTTGAAGAAAAAGTGGTTTTCCCAAAAATGTTTTATAGTTGCGAGGGGTGGGGTATGGGTAAGGGGTTTTCGCAGGGGGGGTGGAAGTGTGGAAATTAAGGTTTTTAGGGCAATGGGGTGGTTTTTGAGGTGGTTTTTATCGGTAAAATAATGGGAAGAGGGGAGAGAGAATTTTGTTGGAAAAAAAAAAGAGCGTGGTTGAAAAGAGCCAAAAAGGGGGGTTTTTGAAATGGGTTTTGGGCCCCATGTTAAAAAATAGTGGGGAAAGAAAATTTACCAAAAGGATATAAGGTCGTAGGTGGGAGGAACGGGGGGAGAAGGGGGGAAACCCAAAAAAGGGGGTGGGAAAAATGGAGGAAAAAAAATTTTGGTGATCGGGGCCGAAAATGCAAAGGGGGGTGAAAGGCGGGGAAAGGGTAAGGGAATTTGGGTCGATGTGGGAAAAACCGGGTTGAAATTGCTGTCATGGAATTTTAATCAGGGGATGTAAGGGGCGGGGTAAACCATGGAAAGTTTTTTTGGGGCCTGGATGTGGAAAGGGAGCTGTGGGGGTTTTGGGCATTAATTTCATGAAAACTAGAGACCTAGTTGAACGAATGGGGGCCCTTTTTTTTCTTTTCCCCAGCGCCCACCTCGCACACGAGGGGGGGGGATTTGGATCCATGGTGGCGAGGTGGCGATGGGAAAGAATAAAGGGAGGGCTGTGAATTGGGGTCATGGTATATATGTTTTGTGTCCGTGGGTGTGTATATATATGTGTCCCTTGAATTGTAAAAGGTATGGGATATTTGCGTGGTTTGGAAAGTGTATTATTTAAACATGTTAAGGGGGGGGGGGTTTTGGGGCCCTTTCTTTTTCTGTTTTTTCCCTTTTCCCCTACCACCTCGCCAAAAGCGGGAAGGGCAGCGACCAAAAAAAAAAAATAATTTTATTAATAAAAAATTTAAAAAATATATAATATATATAAAAATTTTAAAAATATAATTTTAAACTTAAATTTCCCCCCGTTTCCGTGTTAGTTTTGTAGCTTTCCCAAAAAAACAGGAAGGCCCCCTTTTTCTTTACCCTCCAAATTTTTTTGGCTGTCATAAAGGGAATGCAATCGAGACCACAGCCCCCTATCCACACCCAGGCCCCCCAGACCTCGATCGTTTTAAAGTCCCCTAGTTCAATCTGTTGACAACCTGTCAACCCCGGATATTCCCCAAAAATCGATCCCAATTTTAAAACTGTTCCCTGCACGGGGCCCTTTTTTTCCTTTTGCATTTCTCAGGGGTCAAGTCAATTTAACCCCTTTTTTTTTACTCCCCTCCTCCATCTCCAGTTTGGACTACCTCATCGCTTTTTTCCCTCCACGTCTGACACAAGTATCCTCTTTGTTTTTCCCTTTTTTCACTCAAATTTTTTTTTTATAAGTCCCCCAAACCCCGATGCCCAAAAACACCCAATTCAGCCCTTTTTTCAACTACTTCAACCACACTCTCTTTTTCCCACACAAACTCCCCTCAAACCCCTTTCGCTTGCTCATCATAACCCACAATTGACCTCAGACATTTCATTTCCCACAGATCCATCTTCCCGTTCTTTACCCTTCCCGGGGTCAAGAGTTTACCCTTTAAAAAGACCCCATAAAGGCCTTAAAAGCACCAACGGGCCCCTTTTACCCCTCTCTTACCTTAGCATTTACCCTTTAGGGTCCAATAGTTGCATCTCTGCCATCTCCACTCACAGGTATTCCAAGCCTTTTCCCCAAGGGTTTTCCCCCAAACCCCCCTCTCAAAAAAAAAAAAAAAAAAAAAAATGCCTTGCCCCACTAATTTTCAATTTTTGTACAAAAAATTTTACATTATTTTTTGGACTTGCTTTCCCGCCAAAACACTCTCCCCCAAACTCAGACACCAACAGACTCCCTCTCCAGGTTGCCACTGGGGCCGTGTCATTTTGCCCAAAAAACCCGCTGACTCTCACCCCTCATGCAACCCCCCCTCCATCCCCGAATTTTTCCCCCCCTTTTTAAAACACAAATTTTCAAATTTCCTCCCCACTGCCTTTTTTATAAACAGATAAAAAAAACCAGGTTTTACATCAAAAGACTCCCGATGGGAGCCCCCCCTTTTCACTTTCCCCTCCTCCCTACCTAATGGTACGCACGCCTTTCTCTCCCGTTAGAAACTCCTCACTGTAATTTTTTACTTTCCTTCCCCTACCGCAAAATTCGTACACTTCCCCGTAAAAACCAAACCGGTCCCGTTCCCCCTCCTTAAAAACCTAAAAAAACCCCCGGGGAAAAAAACCCAGCCACACTACCACCTTGGGTTTTCCCCCGGGAAAAATAAAAAACAACCCATCCCCCTCCTTTCCCCACCACCCCCCACCACCCCTCCTGGAGAATACAACACCATCATCTAACCCCAACCCCGGGTCCCCCTTAACCCCACCATTTCCCAGAGATTAAAACCCCACCTCCGTCATCCAAAATAAGACATGATACATAGCCACCATCCACAGGACAGCTAACTAAGCATACGCTAGATAGTACATCCACAATCTGCCAGAGTATACCCAGTACTCCACCAGAGATAGTCACTATAATCCACCTGACAGTATACCTATAATCCACCAGACAGTGTATCTATAATCCACCAGACAGTGTACCTAAAATCCACCAGACAGTGTACCTATAATCCACCAGACAGTGTATCTATAATCCACCAGACAGTGTACCTATAATCCACCAGACAGTGTATCTATAATCCACCAGACAGTGTATCTATAATCCACCAGACAGTGTATCTATAATCCACCAGACAGTGTATCTATAATCCACCAGACAGTGTACCTATAATCCACCAGACAGTGTATCTATAATCCACCAGACAGTGTATCTATAATCCACCAGACAGTGTACCTATAATCCACCAGACAGTGTACCTATAATCCACCAGACAGTGTACCTATAATCCACCAGACAGTGTACCTATAATCCACCAGACAGTGTACCTATAATCCACCAGACAGTGTACCTATAATCCAACAGACAGTGTACCTATAATCCACCAGACAGTGTATCTATAATCCACCAGACAGTGTATCTATAATCCACCAGACAGTGTATCTATAATCCACCAGACAGTGTACCTATAATCCACCAGACAGTGTACCTATAATCCACCAGACAGTGTATCTATAATCCACCAGACAGTGTATCTATAATCCACCAGACAGTGTATCTATAATCCACCAGACAGTGTATCTATAATCCACCAGACAGTGTACCTATAATCCACCAGACAGTGTATCTATAATCCACCAGACAGTGTATCTATAATCCACCAGACAGTGTATCTATAATCCACCAGACAGTGTATCTATAATCCACCAGACAGTGTATCTATAATCCACCAGACAGTGTATCTATAATCCACCAGACAGTGTATCTATAATCCACCAGACAGTGTATCTATAATCCACCAGACAGTGTACCTATAATCCACCAGACAGTGTATCTATAATCCACCAGACAGTGTATCTATAATCCACCAGACAGTGTATCTATAATCCACCAGACAGTGTATCTATAATCCACCAGACAGTGTATCTATAATCCACCAGACAGTGTACCTATAATCCACCAGACAGTGTATCTATAATCCACCAGACAGTGTATCTATAATCCACCAGACAGTGTACCTATAATCCACCAGACAGTGTATCTATAATCCACCAGACAGTGTATCTATAATCCACCAGACAGTGTATCTATAATCCACCAGACAGTGTATCTATAATCCACCAGACAGTGTATCTATAATCCACCAGACAGTGTATCTATAATCCACCAGACAGTGTATCTATAATCCACCAGACAGTGTATCTATAATCCACCAGACAGTGTATCTATAATCCACCAGACAGTGTATCTATAATCCACCAGACAGTGTATCTATAATCCACCAGACAGTGTATCTATAATCCACCAGACAGTGTATCTATAATCCACCAGACAGTGTATCTATAATCCACCAGACAGTGTATCTATAATCCACCAGACAGTGTATCTATAATCCACCAGACAGTGTACCTATAATCCAACAGACAGTGTACCTATAATCCACCAGACAGTGTACCTATAATCCACCAGACAGTGTATCTATAATCCACCAGACAGTGTATCTATAATCCACCAGACAGTGTACCTATAATCCAACAGACAGTGTACCTATAATCCACCAGACAGTGTATCTATAATCCACCAGACAGTGTACCTATAATCCACCAGACAGTGTACCTATAATCCACCAGACAGTGTACCTATAATCCAACAGACAGTGTACCTATAATCCAACAGACAGTGTACCTATAATCCACCAGACAGTGTACCTATAATCCACCAGACAGTGTACCTATAATCCACCTGACCTATAATCCACCAGACAGTGTATCTATAATCCACCAGACAGTGTACCTATAATCCACCAGACAGTGTACCTATAATCCACCAGACAGTGTACCTATAATCCACCAGACAGTGTACATATAATCCAACAGACAGTGTACCTATAATCCACCAGACAGTGTACCTATAATCCAACAGACAGTGTACCTATAATCCAACAGACAGTGTACCTATAATCCACCAGACAGTGTACCTATAATCCAACAGACAGTGTACCTATAATCCACCAGACAGTGTATCTATAATCCACCAGACAGTGTATCTATAATCCACCAGACAGTGTATCTATAATCCACCAGACAGTGTATCTATAATCCACCAGACAGTGTACCTATAATCCAACAGACAGTGTACCTATAATCCACCAGACAGTGTATCTATAATCCACCAGACAGTGTACCTATAATCCAACAGACAGTGTACCTATAATCCACCAGACAGTGTATCTATAATCCACCAGACAGTGTACCTATAATCCACCAGACAGTGTATCTATAATCCACCAGACAGTGTATCTATAATCCACCAGACAGTGTACCTATAATCCACCAGACAGTGTATCTATAATCCACCAGACAGTGTACCTATAATCCACCAGACAGTGTATCTATAATCCACCAGACAGTGTATCTATAATCCACCAGACAGTGTATCTATAATCCACCAGACAGTGTACCTATAATCCACCAGACAGTGTATCTATAATCCACCAGACAGTGTACCTATAATCCACCAGACAGTGTATCTATAATCCACCAGACAGTGTATCTATAATCCACCAGACAGTGTACCTATAATCCACCAGACAGTGTATCTATAATCCACCAGACAGTGTATCTATAATCCACCAGACAGTGTACCTATAATCCACCAGACAGTGTATCTATAATCCACCAGACAGTGTATCTATAATCCACCAGACAGTGTACCTATAATCCACCAGACAGTGTATCTATAATCCACCAGACAGTGTATCTATAATCCACCAGACAGTGTACCTATAATCCACCAGACAGTGTATCTATAATCCACCAGACAGTGTATCTATAATCCACCAGACAGTGTACCTATAATCCACCAGACAGTGTATCTATAATCCACCAGACAGTGTATCTATAATCCACCAGACAGTGTACCTATAATCCAACAGACAGTGTACCTATAATCCAACAGACAGTGTACCTATAATCCACCAGACAGTGTACCTATAATCCAACAGACAGTGTACCTATAATCCACCAGACAGTGTACCTATAATCCACCAGACAGTGTATCTATAATCCACCAGACAGTGTACCTATAATCCACCAGACAGTGTACCTATAATCCACCAGACAGTGTATCTATAATCCACCAGACAGTGTACCTATAATCCAACAGACAGTGTACCTATAATCCACCAGACAGTGTACCTATAATCCAACAGACAGTGTACCTATAATCCACCAGACAGTGTACCTATAATCCAACAGACAGTGTACCTATAATCCACCAGACAGTGTATCTATAATCCACCAGACAGTGTATCTATAATCCACCAGACAGTGTACCTATAATCCACCAGACAGTGTATCTATAATCCACCAGACAGTGTACCTATAATCCAACAGACAGTGTACCTATAATCCAACAGACAGTGTACCTATAATCCAACAGACAGTGTACCTATAATCCACCAGACAGTGTATCTATAATCCACCAGACAGTGTACCTATAATCCACCAGACAGTGTACCTATAATCCACCAGACAGTGTACCTATAATCCACCAGACAGTGTACCTATAATCCACCAGACAGTGTACCTATAATCCACCAGACAGTGTACCTATAATCCAACAGATTAATCATTCTAGTTTATAGATAGATTATTTATTTTTATCTATAAACAAATTAATTACTTTTGTCTATAAGTTATTTGTTCTTCAAGGAACAAGAATAACTTTTGGTCTCAGATGTTCCGGTATAGAACTGCACTTGTTGTATGACTGAAGTATAAAGTTCATTTTATAGAAGGTTGATGCGTCAATAATGAACAAAATGACATTTCTCATAATTTTTTTTTGGGGGGAGTTTAACTTGGATGGTTACTTAGCATGGTTGCCGTGTAGAGTTACCTTGTATGGTTACCTTGCGTGATTACCGTGAATGGTCACCATGTATAGTTACCTTGCGTGATTACCTTGAATGGTCACCATGTATAGTTACCTTTGCGTGATTACCTTGAATGGTCACCATGTATAGTTACTTTGCGTGATTACCTTGAATGGTCACCATGTATAGTTACCTTGCGTGATTACCTTGAATAGTCACCATGTATAGTTACCTTTGCGTGATTACCTTGAATGGTCACCGTGCATAGTTCCCATGCGTGATTACCTTTAGTAGTTACCTTATATGTCTTGAATGGTTACCTTGGATGATTTTCTTGCATAGTCACCTTCCATGGTCATCTTGCATGTATGTTTACCTTGCATTCTTATCCAGCATGATTACTTTGCGTGGTTACCTTATGTGATTACCGTGTATCGTTACCTGATTACCTTGCATAGTTGCCTTGTTTGGTGATATTACATAGTTACCTTGTGTGGTTACCTTGCATGTTTACAATGAATGTTTATGTTGCTTGGTTACCTTATGAGGTTATCTTGCCTGGTGACCTTGCTTGGTTACATTGTGTGATTACCTTGCATAGTTATGTTGCCAAATTACCTTGCATGGTTTCATTATGTGATTACCTTGTATGGTTATGTTGCTTGGTTACCTTGCATGGTTACATTATGTGATGATCTTGCATGGTTATTTTGCTTAGTTACCTTGCATGGTTACATTGTGTGATTAGATTGCATGGTTATGTTGCCAGGTTACCTTGCATGGTTACATTGTGTGATTAGATTGCATGGTTATGTTGCCAGGTTACCTTGCATGGTTACATTATGTGATTACTTTGTATGGTTATGTTGCTTGGTTACCTTGCATGGTTACATTATGTGATTACATTGCATGGTTATGTTGCCTGGTTACCTTGCATGGTTATCTTGTTCATTCATATGATTGTATGATTACGTTGCTTGTTTTCAATATACGGATACATTATGTGACTAAATACTTAATTACTATGCATGGCTACATTGCATGGTTGCCTTGCATGGCTACTTTGCATGGTTGCCTTGCATGGCTACTTTGCATGGTTACTATCCATAGTTACCTTGCATGGTCATCTTGTTTGGCTACCCACACAAGATAACTATGAATGCTTACCTGGCGGAGTTACCTGGTCCGGGCAATGTGCCTGGTAACTTGCGTAAGATATTTTGAAAACGTGAAATGATTCGCTGGTGAATGTGATTTGATTTGTTTAAGAAAGCTTACGTCAAATCAGCTTACTCGTCTTGATTTGTTAACCTACAACGTTTTTGATTATGTTTGTATGTAACCCCTTCAGCACGATGGTACGACCCTTGAGGACGATCATGCCACACGTGGATATGAAGGCCTGGCCTCTTTACCCACCTCCTCTGGGTCAGGCCATCGCTCCCTGATGGTGGTCGCGTCGTGCTCAAGGATCGTACCGCCGTGCACAAGGGTCGTACCGTCGAGGCCATGGATCGCACCCTCGTGTCAGAGGATCTCACCGTTGAGTTCAAGGGTCGTACCGTCGAGCACAAGGGTCGTACCGTCGTGCACGAGGGTCGTACCGTCGTGCACGAGGGTCGTACCGTCGTGCATAAGGATCGCACCTCCGTGCGAAGGATCTCACCGTTAAGTTCAAGGGTCGTACCGTCGTGCACAAGGGTCGTACCGTCGTGAACGAGGGTCGTATCGTCGTGGATAAGGGTCGTACTGTCATACACAAGGGTCGTACCGTCATACACAAGGGTCGTACCGTCGTGCACAAGGGTCGTACCGTCGTGCACAAGGGTCGTACCGTCGTGCACAGGGGTCGTACCGACGTTCACAAGGGTCGTACCGACGTTCACAAGGGTCGTACCGTCATGCTGAAACTATTACCAAAGGAGCCATGGTATGGTACGGGAGGTGAGGGAGGTGGTGGAGTGAGGACGGACCATATTGTTTACGGCAGCATAAGGTGAGTGAGGCAAGACTGTGTTGTGGACCATCTCCCCAGCCTCCCTCTCCAGCCAGGCTCAACGTCCGGGGCCATCCCACACCTGTCCACCCGCCCACCTGCGACGTCATGGCCTCCCGTCTCCTGCTGGGGACCTGGACTCACTGTATACCAAGTGGCGTCGTCGGAGGAGCGGGAGGTGTTAGTACAGAGGTGGTTACAGGTGGTGCTACAGAGCTGGTTACAGTAGTGCTATAAACTTGGTTACATTGGTGCTGTATAGTGGGTTACAGTGGTGCTATAGAGTGGGTTATAGTAGTGCTGTAGAGTGGGTTACAGTGGTGTTACAGAGTGGGTGACAGTGGGGCTATAGAGTGGGTTACAGTGGTGTTACGGAGGGGGTTACAGTGCTGCTATCGAGTGGGTCGCAATGGTATTATCGGGTAGGCCAGGGTTGTGTTATGGCGCGGATGTAGGTCTTGCTGCCTGACGGGTCACAGCCGGTGATAGTGTATCTCATCGTACGTGTTGTAAGGTCATGAAGCCCAAATGTGGGAGTGTCAGGGCCCCTCATGGTCCTCGGGGGTCCGTGTTGGGGAGGAAAGGCTGTCATGGTCCATCATGGTCGGGACTCAAGCTGGGAGGGACGGGGGGGGGGGTCATAGACTGGGAAAGGAGAGAGGGAGGCGGGGAGTGTCGTGGGTGTCTCCTGATGAGAGGGAGGATGGGAAGAGGGGAACATGGGAGAGGGATGGGAAGAGGGGAACATGGGAGAGGGATGGGAAGAGGGGAACATGGGAGAGGGATGGGAAGAGGGGAACATGGGAGAGGGATGGGAAGAGGGGAACATGGGAAGAGGGGAACATTGGAGAGGGATGGGAAGAGGGGAACATGGGAGAGGGATGGGGAGAGGGGAACTTGGGAGAGGGATGACATTAAAACCTGTTGCCTCATCGACACATCACTACGACGTAACTCTCTCTCTCTCTCTCTCTCTCTCTCTCTCTCTCTCTCTCTCTCTCTCTCTCTCTCTCTCTCTCTCTCTCTGTCTATCTCTCTCACTCTCCCCGACCCTCACCACATTACCTGACCGTCCTACAGTGCTAGTGCAGAAGAATCAGCCCCTTCCCAGCTGTCCTCTACCCCTCTTGCTTCCATCCTTGAGCCACAGATTTTAATTCGATATCCTGTACATTATTCACGTTGTCTTTTAAAGTTCTGGACTGACTTCTGACAGAGCAGTTGAGGTCGGTGATTATTTCTCCCTTCCCCAAGACGTTAGGTCGATAACCAAGTTTCTTATCCTTTCCTCTGCGAGCAGAACAGCCATCCTCCTCTGCTGCCTCATACCACACTGTTGTAGCACGTGGGATCCAGGAATGATGCACGGGTCAGATATGGAGACCCTCGCGAGCACAGAGATCCATCCTGTGCCGGGCTTCTTCCTCTCAACCACGTACTGAATAATTGAAGGACAGAAAGTCGATGCCTGATTTTAAATCTGCCACCAAGAAAGATGTGCTCCACCGATACTTCCCCTAGATTTGTATGTGGCGCTTATGGATCTGGAGAGTGTAGGTGAGAGGGAAAGGTGTTACGAGGTAATGGTTTGGGAGGAGGGCTGCCGGAAGCAGTGAGCGAGTAGGAAGAGAGGAGGGTGAGTGGTTCCAGTTGATGGTTGAGCTGCTGCTGGGATGTGTGGTGTCACAATAGCTGTTTAATATTTCTATGAAGGAAAGTGAATGCAGGAGTGGTCTTGGCGAAAGGAACAGGGCCGTAGTGTGTCTAGGGTGAAGATGCCTGAGAGGTGAGTCCGTTGTTAGCTGACGACATGGTGCTAAAGGTAGATTCAAATGAGACACTGCAGGTGTCTGAGTTTGGGAGAGTGCAGAAGGAGAAAGTTGACTGAACATTTGGGTAATCAATGGGAAGAGATAGGTCACGTGGCGTGTGAGTTTGAATGGAGAGAACCTGGAGGAAGTGGAGTGTTTTAGTTACCCGGGAGTGGACATGGCAGCGAAAGGAACTATGGAAGCTGATGGGCGGTTGAGGAAGCTATAGTTATGGGCGTATGGAGGAGTATTTGGAGAGAGAGGTCATTCTCAATTAGGGCAAAAATGGGTATGGTTAATGGTTTAGCAGTTTTGACATTCTTATATAGCTGCGAGACATGGCCGTGGATCAAACAGCATAGAAAAGGGAAGATGTGTTCCAAATAAAAAGCTTGAAGACTATATGTTGTGTGAGGAAGGTTGATTGAAAGGAAATGAGATGGTGAGAGTGAGGTATGGTAGTAAGAGGAGGATGCATGAGAGAGCGCGTAAGAAGTTGCGCTGAGATGGTTTGGACATATGGAGAGGATGAGTGAGAGGGTATGTATGTCGGAAGTGGAGAGATTAAGGAAAGGGGGAAAGCCAAAGAGGTGGATGGATGGAGTGAAAGAGCTCTTGAGTGTTCAGGACCTGATCAGGTAAGAGGGTGTGAAGCGTGCAGTGGATATGATTAATTGTAGCGATGTACTATACAGGGAGCGACGTGCTATCATTGGCTGAACATGGGCACATGAACCGTTTAGGGCCTGTTTGTGGATGATTTGCTATGATTTCTGTATGCTATGCATGACAGCTTGAGAACGGATGTGAGCCAATGAGGCCATTTTTTCGTCTGCTTCTGGCGCTGCCTTACTAAAACGGGAAACAATGAACAGGTATGATATATAAACGTCCCAACAAGTTACTATTTGAACCTGTTTTACTCTTCACCGAAAGATTACTCCTATTCATAACACTTGACGGACAAATCTCACGTATTCAGCTCAGTCAAAACTAATTTTACGACTTGAGTAACGGGGGATCTCCTGATCCAGTGTAGTTAATCTAGTTTCTCTAGATCGTCTGCAAAGAAATTTGATTATGCGATTGTGAAATTGATACTCCTCGAGATGAAGATGGTCGAGGAATAACTCGGGAACGGATTCAGTGGAAACCTTTCGTGTGTATAGAGGTGGTGTGAGCGACACACCGGCTAGGGGTTGTGGTCGTGTGTGGGTGTCGTCCAGAGATCGTGTGTCCCTGATCCACCCCAGGGAATGTTGTGGTCGTGATAGACAGATAAATGCCCGTACTTCAGACTGAGTCTTAGAGCCAGACTCTAGACCAGTCTTAGAGATGGACTCTAGACCAGTCCTAGAGCCAGACTCTAGACCAGTCTTAGAGATGGACTCTAGACCAGTCCTAGAGCCAGACTCTAGACCAGTCTTAGAGCCAGACTCTAGACCAGTCCTAGAGCCAGACTCTAGACCAGTCCTAGAGCCAGACTCTAGACCAGTCCTAGAGCCAGACTCTAGACCACTCCTAGAGCCAGACGGACAATTGTGAATTATACTGATTGGATGAAGGTGAGCAAGTATGAATATGTACATGAGTATATATGTACATGTATGTATATATGTTTATGTGTGTATGTACGTTGATATGTATATGTATGTGTATGTAGATATATGTTCGTGTATGTTCATATGAGTGCATGGGTCTTTCTTCGCTTGTTTCCAGGCGCTATTTCGCTAACGCGGGAAACGGCGATCAAGTGTGTGTGTGTGTGTGTGTGTGTTATCCATACGACCATGTGTCAGGACATTGTAATCGAGGCTTATCAGTCCACGCCCCACAGTCACCCGTGGTGTGCGTCATCCCAACCCGTGTGTTAGTGGTTCACGCAGACCCATGTGCCAGTGTCATCCCCCAGACCATGTGTCACTGGGTTGTACTCAGTCCGTTTGATCGGTTCACGCCATCCTGTGTATCACTGCCTCAGCTCAGCCCGCGTCTCACTGGTTCATCCCATTCCATGTACCGCTGGGTCAGCCTAATCCGCGTGCCGCATGATCTGCCCAATACGCGTGTCACTAGATTAGTCCAATCCACGTGCCTCCAGATCTGCCCAATCCCTGTTTTACTGGGTGAATTCAAGTGTCATTAGGTGTATACCCGGTCCACGTATCATGAGCTACCCAATCCATGTGTCATCAAATCAACTCAATCCATGTCTCGTTCTGTCTGCCTGGTCCTTGTGTCACTAGATCATCCCAATTGATGTGTCACAGGGTCACCACATTCCATATTTCACAGGGTCAATACAGGCCGTGTGTCACTGTATCACTACAGCCCATGTGTCACTAGATCAACTCAATCTATGTATCACAGAGTCACCACAATCCATATTTCACTGGGTCAGTACAGTCCATGTGTCACTGGATCAATACAGCCCTTGTGTCACTGGATCAATACAGCCCATGTGTCCTGGATCAATACAGTCCATGTGTCCTGGATCAATACAGTCCACGTGTCACTGGTTCATTACAGTCTATGTATCACTGAATCAATACAGCCCATGTGTCACTGGGTCAATACAGGCCATGTATCACTGGGTCAGTACAGCCCATGTGTCACTGGGTCAATACAGCCCATATATCACTGGGTCAATACAGCCCATGTGTCACTGGGTCAATACAGGCCATATATCACTGGGTCAATACAGCCCATGTGTCACTGGGTCAATACAGCCCATATATCACTGGGTAAATACAGCCCATGTGTCACTGGGTCAATACAGGCCATATATCACTGGGTCAATACAGCCCATGTGTCACTGGGTCAATACAGGCCATATTTCACTGAGTCAATACAGCCCATGTGTCACTGGGTCAATACAGGCCATATATCACTGGGTCAATACAGCCCATGCGTCACTGAGTCAATACAGGCCATGTGTCAGTGGTTATCATCATGTTGCCTGCGAGCGATCAACAGTCCCTCTCCATCGCCTGCCTCTCCCGCTGCCGGACCCTCAACCTGTGAGCTGTACAGGAAACACAAAACGAGTTACATGACGCACGGGGAACAACCCGAGCGTTCAGCTGAACACTGAACATTTTATTGGAAATAACTACATACGGGAACACTGGAAAACCGGGGCGGGAGGCTTGGTTAATCGTTAATTGTCGAGGTGGTTACATAGTGAACGTTAACTAAAGTACTTGTTGTCGAAGAAAATAGAAACAGGAATAGCAGTAACGAAAAAAGAAAAAAAGATCATTGAGAACAATACGTAGGTCCAAAGAAAACAAAAAACTTACATAAATTCGGTATTTAGAAAACTAGCGAGCGAGGAGCGTGCTACTGGTTTCTTTTATTCATTCCATGTGGGGCAATTTCCTCCCTCGCACGCTGCCCTATCTGAATACAGCCAGCCTCCAGGCTACAAGGATGAGTTGTACCGTCTGTACAGTACCTACCATCAGGCTACAAGGATGAGTTGTACCGTCTGTACAGTACCTACCATCAGGCTACAAGGATGAGTTGTACCGTCTGTACAGTACCTACCATCAGGCTACAAGGATGAGTTGTACCGTCTGTACAGTGCCTACCATCAGGCTACAAGGATGAGTTGTACCGTCTATACACTGCCTACCATCATGCTACAAGGATGAGTTGTACCGTCTGTACAGTGCCTACCACCAGGCTACAGGGATGTGTTGTACCGTCTGTACCCCGCCAACTACAAGTTATATTAACGTGTCGCACCTCAGTCACTGTAACGTCCTCGCAACGAGCCTCCCTTTCCTGGTGGAGGAGCCCGCCGACACTCCATGCTGGAGTAAGCAGGCCCTATTGACCCTCCCTTCTGTACAGAGGTAAACTTCCTCACCTGCTGGAAGTAGGCCGACCTTATTGATTTATTGTTGTACAGCAGAACGAACCTACCTCACCTTTGGAGTAGGCTGGCCTCCGCCGACGTCTGCTGCATAGCAGAACGAACCTTCCTCTCCTGCTGGAGCAGGCCAGCCCTGTTGACCCACTCCCGTGCTGCTGAGCGGACCTGCCTTTCCTGCTGGAGCAGGACTGTCCTATTGACCCACTCTCGTTCTGCTGAGCGGACCTGCCTCTCCTACTGGAGCAGGCTGGCCCTATAGAACCACTCCTGTGCTGCTGAGCGGACCTGCCTCTCCTGCTGGAGCAGGTCTGTCCTATTGACCCACTTCTGTACAGCTGAGCGGACCTGCCTCTCCTACTGGAGCAGGTCGGCTTCCGGTGACCTGCGCTGCACAGAAGAGGTTACCTCAACTCTCCTGCCGGAGGGAAGGTATCACTAATAACACTCAGATCGATGAGAATAGATCAATGGGGCAGCGACAGGCGGCTATAAATAGGCAGACAATTTAGCCATCACTGGCGCCGCTGGCTACTGCCCGGCACCCATAGGAGTCAAGGTGACCCTCCCAGCCTGAAACCCCCCCCGCCCCCCCCCGCCTCCCTCCTCTCATCACCTTACTAACTGCTGAACTGGAGAATTATAAACATGTCATTTGTTTTCGGTTTGCACAAATGGCGTCCTAGCTTCGTCTCTTCGATGTATATCAACTGATTGTTATATTTCTCTCTTGTGTCTCCCCTGATGATGTGATTATTACACGAAAGTGCACTTGGGAAGTTATCGTGTTTCATTTTCCACGTGGACTCTTAGGAATATCTTGATCACGCGCAAAATTGTGATCCTTTCCAATATATATATATATATCTATATATATATATATATATATATATATATATATATATATATATATATATATATATATATATATATATATATTATCCCTGGGGATAGGGGATTAAGAATACTTCCCTCGTATTCCCTGCGTGTCGTAGAAGGCGACTAAAAGGGGAGGGAGCGGGGGGCTGGAAATCCTCCCCTCTCGTTTTTTTTTTTTTTTTTTTTTTTTTTCCAAAAGAAGGAACAGAGAATTGGGCCAGGTGAGGGTATTCCCTCAAAGGCCCAGTCCTCTGTTCTTAACGCTACCTCGCTAATGCGGGAAATGGCGAATAGTTTGAAAGAAAGAATATATATATATATATATATATATATATATATATATATATATATATATATATATATATATATATATATATATATATATATTATCCCTGGGGATAGGGGAGAAAGAATACTTCCCACGTATTCCCTGCGTGTCGTAGAAGGCGACTAAAAGGGGAGGGAGCGGGTGGCTGGAAGTCCTCCCCTCTCGATTTTTTTTTATTTTCCAAAAGAAGGAACAGAGAAGGGGGCCAGGTGAGGATATTCCCTCAAAGGCCCAGTCCTTTGTTCTTAACGCTACCTCGCTAACGCGGGAAATGGTGAATAGTATGAAAGAAAGAAAGAAAGAAAGAAATGTGTATATATATATATATATATATATATATATATATATATATATATATATATATATATATATATATATATATAAAGGAGAAAAACTGGAGGAAGTGAAGTGTTTTAGATATCCGGGAGTGGATCTGGCAGCGGATGGAACCATGGAAGCGGAAGTGGATCATAGGGTGGGGGAGGGGGCGAAAATTCTGGGAGCCTTGAAGAATGTGTGGAAGTCGAGAACATTATCTCGGAAAGCAAAAATGGGTATGTTTGAAGGAATAGTGGTTCCAACAATGTTGTATGGTTGCGAGGCGTGGGCTATGGATAGAGTTGTGCGCAGGAGGATGGATGTGCTGAAAATGAGATGTTTGAGGACAATATGTGGTGTGAGGTGGTTTGATCGAGTAAGTAACGTAAGGGTAAGAGAGATGTGTGGAAATAAAAAGAGCGTGGTTGAGAGAGCAGAAGAGGGTGTTTTGAAATGGTTCGGGCACATGGAGAGAATGAGTGAGGAAAGATTGACCAAGAGAATATATGTGTCGGAGGTGGAGGGAACGAGGAGAAGAGGGAGACCAAATTGGAGGTGGAAAGATGGAGTTAAAAAGATTTTGTGTGATCGGGGCCTGAACATGCAGGAGGGTGAAAGGAGGGCAAGGAATAGAGTGATTTGGAGCGATGTGGTATACCGGGGTTGACGTGCTGGCAGTGGATTGAATCAAGGCATGTGAAGCGTCTGGGGTAAACCATGGAAAGTTGTGTAGGTATGTATGTTTGCGTGTGTGGACGTATGAATATACATGTGTATGGGGGTGGGTTGGGCCATTTCTTTCGTCTGTTTCCTTGCGCTACCTCGCAAACGCGGGAGACAGCGACAAAGCAAAAAAAAAAGAAAAAAAAAAAAAATATATATATATATATATATATATATATATATATATATATATATATATATATATATATAGTACATATTTCATACTTGCTGCCTTTATTCATTCCCCTCGCCACCCCGCCACACATGAAATGACATGAAATGACTCACTCGATCACTCACTCACTCACTCACTCACTCACGCACTCACTCACTCACACACACATACATACATACATACATACATACATACATACACACACACAATGCAGCCAAAGTCAGGTGCCCATTCATCGACCAACTCCGGGGGAAGGATGAACAGCTGGGATTACCCGTGGGCTGACTGCCGCGCTTAAGACTCCAGCCCGTGTGTGCCCATGCCTGAATAATGGTTAGTGTGGTAAAAGTTACCTTTTTCAGAAGATTGCTGTAAACCCTAAGCTGGGCCAATGAGGTGCCGTGAAGATGGCCGTAGCAGCGAAGGTGATGGTGTAGTTAAGAGTCGAGTGAGCGCAGGGGCGTAGTAAAGATAATGGCTCTGTTGAATGACCGGGATGTATACAAGTGCACAGTGCATGCATCTTGCCGGTCCTTTGGTACCTTATCTTAGGCCATGCAAACGCTGAACACCCGCTCTAAACCAGCCAGCGACACTGACAACTTCTTTCTTAGGAAACTCACCTGCCGCCTTACCACACTTCCTCTAGCATCAAGTTTGTATGATTTCCCATTGTTTTGTCAGAATATTCACCATGACTCTCTCACTCCGCAGGTCACCTCCTCCTAAACACCCCACGTTCGCCTTCCTGACATCTAACACATTCAGTAGTCCTTCAAGATACTCACTCCATCTCTCCCTCTCCATTTCCTGGTGCCACTTCTCCATCCTTTCTCCCCATTGTTCTCTTGTTCTCTTCACATTATTCTCCCCCCCCCAAGAATTATTATTCTCCCAGAAGTTCACCGACAACCTCTCACCCAATCCTTCACTTGCCCAGTTCTCCAGCTTCTTTACCTTTCTTATCAATGTTACCTTCTGCCACTTTCTCGTGTCCTCCTAGTAGCTTGCACTCTTTCCTTACAAATACCGTACATATATCCTCCCACTTCCTCTCCCTCTTTTTCGCTCTCACTAACGATTTAACCTCCTGGTTCCGCCTCTCACTACCCTTTCTAATACTTCCACATCTGGTTCCGCCTCTCTACCCTTTCTAATACTTCCACATCCCACCTCCACATGCCACTCCATTCAACCACACTTTTAGAAACGCTGCCTAATTAAACTTCTTTCTCTCCTTTAGTTTCATTTACTCTTACTATGTAATTCTTTATTAAGTCGCCTTTGAGTACCTCAACACACAGGCCACATTTCATACACGAGTGTCATTTCCTCTTTTTCTAACATCACCGCAGCCTTTCACATTTTGCCTCCACCGGAAAACGATGGGACAAAACGCCTTATGCCCCTCTCAGCACACTCGCATCTAAGAACCTCTTTTGCATGCATGACAATCAGCGCAGATTTCAATGATACAGAGTGACCATAGCCCCAGTATCCCACAAATTCGTATGCGTATGTGATTTCTAAACCCATGTATTCCTGATCATCTATCCTCTCACAGTTCAACACTCAACAGGTTTTCTCAATTTTCCTTTATACGTAATTCCATGTCCAGTTACACCCAAAAATCATAGCATCATCTACCTCTGTACTTAACAGTAGGATTCGGTTCTTTGGTTCAGAATTACCAAAGCGTATACTCAACTTTCCTAAAAAAAACCACACTCTCGTCATCTTCACTCATCTCACATCCAGGGACACAGGTGCTCACATCCAGGGACACAGGTGCTCACATCCAGGGACACAGGTGCTAACCATCAACCACCTCTCTTAACTCACTTTCATTCCAACCCACAAAAATCTTGAACTCATCACCTCACGCCCTTTCACGCAATACCACAGCTTGATCTTCATTAGGAGCGCCACCCTTCCCTTTACACCGTCTTTGATGCCTCAAACCATTCCAACCCTCTTTCCTTCAACATCATTTCATTTAGTGCCAGAACGTCCAGGGTTTTCACACCAAACATAACATCTGTCTCTCGCCTCTTTTCAAACCTGGTTACAAACAGAAACATTCAGACCTCCTCCCAGCCTGAGCCTTCGAGGAGAAGACCTCACCCGGGTCCTCCTCCTCCTCCTCCTCCTCCCGTTCTTGTCTTTGGAAGGTTGACCCTTAGAGGGGAAGGTCTCCAGCCCTCTGGTTAGTGACCTCACACAACACACTGGAGATACGTAGGTAGATTTCTTACTCTCCTCTTCTCCCAAAGGGTGGAAGAATATTGCAAATTAGAATGAAGATTGTGAGTCACAGGTTGTGCCGTGTGTTGTGTGAGAGATGCAGGGATAGATTGTTGACTGAGTTGCAGCTGCCCATGTGTACATGAAGCAGGGAGGGGAACATGACAGGCACAGAAGTGCTGGGTTGCTGCGCTCCTGTCACTACTCCTCCCGACACCGAGGGGGTGGTAGTAGCTCCCTGGTTCGGTGACTACCTGCCACCTTGTACGTATAATGAAGGATAGTGCTCCCTGTACTGTCTTACCAGTAGTGTGGTTAACATAATAGGCCCAGTTCAGCGATGGGTTGCCGTACAGTATAACCTAACCTGAAATAATGAGAAAGTTAAAAGGGAGATTTTCTTCTTCTTCTTCCGTAAGCATAACCTTACATTTCTGAGAGTCTGGTTTAATGTTTACCTGTCTAGCCTCAGCTCCAATCTCATCTCAGATCTACTGTAAATTAGTGAGGGGAAATGGGATCAGTTTCCATGGCCGTGGCAGCAATAAAGCCATCAGCACAGATAGCGGAGACAGGTGCATTTTGAAGTCCTGTGCTGATGGCCAAGAAAGTAACTGGCTCTAGTCAAGTGCCTTGTGGCACTCCACTAGTAGTACAGCCCGTTTGATAGTCCATGCATTCGTACACTCGAGACCGCGAAGACGATGTGAAGAGAAGGTTTGCATAACAAGTCTGAACGATGGGTTGCATCCCAATACGTAGTACAGCTGACGGAGGGTAGTTCTGGAGTCGTCACATCCAGTGTTTTCTTAACATCAACCGTTGACATGGGAGCAACACAACTGAATGTTTCAGGCCTTCTAAGAATTTGATCCAGACTGTAAACAAAGCAGTCTTACGTATTGGAAGATGTTGGTTTGGTTTAATATTATTCATTACCAAGAATATTTCTTTTCTCTTATTTCCAGTTAGGAGTATTTTAAAGTATTGTTCCCACGTGTGGGAAAAAATATATTTGAGTCGAAGTGAATGCATCCGCTTAAGCTAAGGCGTCCAGTGATTCCATTAGCTAAGGGTTTTCTTGGATACTTCATCAGGTGAGGATGGTTTACTGAGTCATGAATGTGTCTGCTGTATTAACCTGTCTTCAGTATACTCGGTAGGACATCTGGTGGTGTGTACTGACACTTAACATGTAATTAATGAATGTCCCTGTGTCGTCTACATGACACCCCCTCAGTCGACCTCCAAGACCTGCCTCACGTATTACTGTACTGTCCTCATGTACCCATCCTGTACTATGCTGCCACCCGTGTGTTGAATGCATAAGCTTCTCGACCCACTTTTTGTTACTTGCCTCGTACTGTATTTGTGCAGCTCTGTACACTGACGTTTGTCGAGTGCCTGTAATGTCTCGACCAGGCCACAGCATGGGAGGCACATCACCCAGCAGCATGTGAGGTACCTCGCCCAGGCCACAGCATGTGAGGCACATCGCCCAGGCCACAGCATGTGAGATACCTCGCCTAGGCCACAGCATGTGAGGTACCTCGCCCAGGCCACAGCATGTGAAGTATCTCGCCCAGGCCACAGCATGTGAGGCACATCGCCCAGGCCACAGCATGTGAGGCACATCGCTCGGGCCACAGCATGTGAGGTATAACGCCCAGGCCACAGTATGTCATATACCTCGCCCAGGCCACAGCATGTGAGGGGCATCGCCCAGGTCACAGCATGTGAGTTAGGAAATGTAGGGATTCATTTCCACTGTTATATATAGCGTCGTATTTGTTTCCTGATCTGAGTATGGAGGCGTCTCTTATGATTTATGTTCCCTCGAGTGTGTGCATCTCCTGTCCATCACCAGCGGGTCCACCTCTGGGTGTGATTGCTCCTGGTCCATCACCAGTGGTCCACCCCGGGTGTGAGTGTGTCCCTGGTCCATCAGGAGTGATCTACCTCCAAATGAGTGTGTTGCCTGGCCATCACACTTGGGTGCACGTCTCTCGCACGTCAGTGGAAACGGGCCCGTGTGGGGCCTTCCACTGGGGTCCGTGTGCCTGTGGTCCATCGGCAGCATTTACCGACCCATGTGGAGGTCCACTACTGGCTGCGTGTGTGTTTGTGTCTGTCTGTGTGTAAGCGTGTGTGTGTGTGTGTGTGTGTGTGTGTGTGTGTGTGTGTGTGTGTGTGTGTACTTTCACCTTCCAATTCTCAGATCTTCTTTAACATTGAGTTATATGACCTACAGCCATCCTCCCCTCCATCCCCTCCCTTCCTCCTGTCAGCCTTCTTTCTTCTGCCCCCTCCTCTCCCGTCTCTCTCTCTTCCACACACACACACACACACACACACACACACACACACACACACACATATATATATATATATATATATATATATATATATATATATATATATATATATATATATATATATATATATAATATGATATGTTTGAGTACAGTATGTGGTGTGAGTCGGTTTGATCGAGTAAGTAATGAGAGGGTAAGAGAGGTGTGTGATAATAGAAAAAGTGTGGTTGAGAGAGCAGAAGCGGTTGTATTGAAAAGGTTTTGGTCACATGAAGAGAATGAGTGAGGAAAGATTGACAAAGAGGATATATGTGTCAGAGGTGGAGGGAACGAGGAGAAGTGGGAGACGAAATTGGAGGTGGAGGGATGGATTGAAAAGATTTTGAGTGATCGTGGCCTGAACATATAGGTGGGTGAAAAGCGTGCAAGGAATTGAGTGAATTGGAACGATGTGGTATACAGGGGTTGACGTGCTGTCAGTGGATTGAACCAGGGCATGTGAAGCGTCTGGGGTAAACCATGAGTTTTGTGGGGCCTGAATGTGGAGAGGGAGCTGTGGTTTCGGTGCATTACACATGACAGCTAGAGGCTGTGTGAACGAATGTGTCCTTTGTCGTCTTTTCCCAGCGCTACCTCGCGCGCGCATATTGGGAGGGGGATGTAATTTCATGTGTGGCGGGGTGGCGACGGAATGGATGAAGGCAGCGAGAATGAATAAGTACATGTGTATATATGTATATGTCTTTGTATGTATATGTATGTATACGTTGAAATGTATAGATATGTATATATGCGTGTTTGTGAGTGTATGTATATACATTTGTATGAGGGTGGGTTGGGCCATTCTTTCGTCTGTTTTCTTGCGCTACCTCTCTAACCCGGGAGACGGCGACTAAGTTTAGTATATGAATGAATAATACATTTCATACATGTTTGCTGTGACCTGCTTGAGTGAGTTGCGCCAAGGACAGATAACTGACCCTTAGAGAAGAATCCCTATTGGTTTCCTTCCTCTGTTACTTCTTTAGGAAAGTAACACCGCATAGGATGGCAGATGTGGGATGTGTTGGAGGTGGAGGTATGCGAAGCAAGAGTCAGGGCAGGTGCGTTGCTGAAGAGAGAAGTGGTGAAAACGTTGAGTAAGATGAAGTACGGCAAGACGACTGGAGTGGATGGTATTGCAGTTGAATTTCGTAAAGTGGGTGACTGTGTTGTTAATTGGTCAGTTAGGATTTTCGGTAAAGATGCATGGCTAATGGTAAGGTGTCTGAGGTTTGGCGGAATGCCTATATAGTGCCATTTTGTAAAGGCATTGGGAACAAAGATGAATATTCATATTACTGAGGTATACGTTTGTTGAGTGTAGCTGGTACGTTTTATGGGAGAGTGATGAATGAGAAGGTGTAGATATGTATAGAGATTCAGACTAAGGAGCAACATTGTGGATTGTGGAGTGCAGAGGATGTGTGATAAGGTGTTTGCTTTGAAGAATTTGTACGAGAGATACTTTAATAATCAGAGGGACTTGTATTTGGTATTATTTTCCAAAAGATGTAACAAAGAAAGGAAACAAATATGGGTTCTTTCTTTGAAGGCTCAATTATCTGCCCTCAGAGCTATTCACACGTGAGTGTAACACTAAAAGTTTATGAAGAGTCTATCAAGGTTGTGAGACGTGTGTATGAGTCGGAAGAGAGGAGAGTGAATGGTTCCCAGTGAAGGTTGGTCTGCAGCGGGGAAGTGTGATGTCTCCATGGTTGTTTAACTTGTTTATGGATGGAGTTGTTAGAGAGGTGAATGCAAGAATCTTGGAGAGAGGCTCGAGTATGAAGTCTGCTGGGGATGAGAGGGCCTGGGAAGTGAGTCAGTTATTGTTCACCGATGATACAGTACTGGTGACTGATTTCAGAAAGAAACTGCAGATGGTGACTGAGTTTGGAAGAGTGTGTGAAAGGAGAAAGTTGAGAGTGAATGTGAATAAAAGCAATGTAATTACATTCAACAGGGTTGAGGGACAGGTTAGTTGGGATGTAAGTTTGAATGGAGAAAAATCGGAGTAAGTGTAGTGTTTTAGATATCTGGGAATGGAGCCATGGTAGCGGGAGTGAGTTATAGGGCGGGGGAGGCGGCGAAGGTTCTGAGAGCACTGAAGAATAAGTGGAGAGCAAAAATGGGTATGTTTGAGGGAATAGTAATTCCAACAATAGTATATGGTTGCAAGGCATGGGCTATAGATAAAGTCGTGTAGAGGAAGGTGGCTGTGTCGGAAATGAAATGCTTGAGGACAATATGTGGTGTGAGGTTCTCTGATCGAGTTAGTAGTGAAAGTGCAAGAGAGATGTGTGGAAATAAAGATAGTTTGGGTGAGAGAGCACAAGAGGATGTATTGATATGATTTGGACATATAGAGAGAATGAGTTAGGAAGGGTTGACAAAGACGATATATGTGTAAGAAGTAGAGGGAACAAGGAGAAGCGGGAGACCAAGTTGGAGGTGGAAGGATGAAGTGCAAAAGATTTTGAGCGATCGGGGCCTCAACATGCAGGAAGGTGAAAGGCGTGCACGGAATAGAGTGAATTGGAATGATGTGGTATTCTGGGGTAAACCTACTGTCAGTGGACTGAATCAGGGCAAGTGAATCGTCCGGGGTAAATCATGGAAAGGCCTGTGGGTCCTGGATGTGGATAGGGAGCTGTGATTTGCGTGCAGTGCACATGACAGCTAGAGAATGAGTGTGAGCGGAAGTATACTTTTTTCCGTCTGTTTCCTGGCGCTACCTCGCTGACGCAGGAAACGACGATCAACTATTATAATGATAATAATGATGATATATATATATATATATATATATATATATATATATATATATATATATATATATATATATATATATATATGATACAGCGCTGGTGGCGGATTCATGTGAGAAACTGCAGAAGCTGGTGACGGAGTTTGGTAAAGTGTGTGGAAGAAGAAAGTTAAGAGTAAATGTGAATAAGAGCAAGGTTATTAGGTACAGTAGGGTTGAGGGTCAAGTCAATTGGGAGGTGAGTTTGAATGGAGAAAAACTGGAGGAAGTGAAGTGTTTTAGATATCTGGGAGTGGATCTGTCAGCGGATGGAACCATGGAAGCGGAAGTGGATCATAGGGTGGGGGAGGGGGCGAAAATTTTGGGAGCCTTGAAAAATGTGTGGAAGTCGAGAACATTATCCCGGAAAGCAAAAATGGGTATGTTTGAAGGAATAGTAGTTCCAACAATGTTGTATGGTTGCGAGGCGTGGGCTATGGATAGAGTTGTGCGCAGGAGGATGGATGTGCTGGAAATGAGATGTTTGAGGACAATGTGTGGTGTGAGGTGGTTTGATCGAGTAAGTAACGTAAGGGTAAGAGAGATGTGTGGAAATAAAAAGAGCGTGGTTGAGAGAGCAGAAGAGGGTGTTTTGAAATGGTTTGGGCACATGGAGAGAATGAGTGAGGAAAGATTGACCAAGAGGATATATGTGTCGGAGGTGGAGGGAACGAGGAGAAGAGGGAGACCAAATTGGAGGTGGAAAGATGGAGTGAAAAGGATTTTGTGTGATCGGGGCCTGAACATGCAGGAGGGTGAAAGGAGGGCAAGGAATAGAGTGAATTGGAGCGATGTGGTATACAGGGGTTGACGTGCTGTCAGTGGATTGAATCAAGGCATGTGAAGCGTCCGGGGTAAACCATGGAAAGCTGTGTAGGTATGTATATTTGCGTGTGTGGACGTGTGTATGTACATGTGTATGGGGAGGGTTGGGCCATTTCTTTCGTCTGTTTCCTTGCGCTACCTCGCAAACGCGGGAGACAGCGACAAAGTATAAAAAAAAAAAAAAAAAAAATATATATATATATTATTATTTTTTTTTATTTTGCTTTGTCGCTGTCTCCCGCGTTAGCGAGGTAGCGCAAGGAAACAGACGAAAGAATGGCCCAACCCGCCCACATACACATGTATATACATACACGTCCACACACGCACATATACATACCTATACATCTCAATGTACACATATATATACACACACAGATATATACATATATACCCGTGTACATAATTCATACTGTCTGCCTTTATTTGTTCCCATCACCACCTCGCCACACATGGAATAACAACCCCCTCCCCCCTCATGTGTGCGAGGTAGCGCTAGGAAAAGACACCAAAGGCCCCATTCGTTCACACTCAGTCTCTAGCTGTCATATGATAATGCACCGAAACCACCGCTCCCTTTCCACATCCAGGCCCCACACAACTTTCCATGGTTTACCCCAGACGCTTCACATGCCCTGGTTCAATCCATTGACAGCACGTCGACCCCGGTATACCACATCGTTCCAATTCACTCTGTTCCTTGCACGCCTTTCACCCTCCTGCATGTTCAGGCCCCAATCACTCAAAATCTTTTTCACTCCATCTTTCCACCTCCAATTTGGTCTCCCACTTCTCCTCATTCCCTCCACCTCTGACACATATATCCTCTTGGTCAATCTTTCCTCACTCATTCTCTCCACGTGACCAAACAATTTCAAAACACCCTCTTCTGCTCTCTCAGCCACACTCTTTTTATTTCCACACATCTCTCTTACCCTTACATTACTTACTCGATCAAACCACCTCACACCACATATTGTCCTCAAACATCTCATTTCCAGCACATCCACCCTCCTGCGCACAACTCTATCCATAGCCCACGCCTCGCAACCATACAACATTGTTGGAACGACTATTCCTTCAAACATACCCATTTTTGCTTTCCGAGATAATGTTCTCGACTTCCAAACATTCTTCAAGTCTCCCAGAATTTTCGCCCCCTCCCCCACCCTATGATTCACTTCCGCTTCCATGGTTCCATCAGCTGCCAGATCCACTCCCAGATATCTAAAACACTTTACTTCCTCCAGTTTTTCTCCATTCAAACTTACCTCCCAATTGACTTGACCCTCAACCCTACTGTACCTAATAACCTTGCTCTTATTCACATTTACTCTTAACTTTCTTCTTTCACACACTTTACCAAACTCAGTCACCAGCTTCTGCAGTTACTTACATGAATCAGCCACCAGCGCTGTATCATCAGCGACCAACAACTTACTCACTTCCCAAGCTCTCTCATCCACAACAGACTGCATACACACACACACACACACACACACACACACACACACACACACACACATATATATATATATATATATATATATATATATATATATATATATATATATATATATATATATATATATATACATATATATATATGTATTCCTGTGGGTCCACGGGGAAAATGAAACACGATAAGTTCCCAATTGCACTTTCGTGTAATAATCACATCATCAGGGGAGATACAAGAGAGAAATAGAACAGTCAGTTGATTTACATCGAAAAGACGAAGCTAGGACCCCATTTGGTAAACACGTGATTGTCCAAGACAGACAACGAGCGCATCATAAATTTGTTTATGTGGACAAGGAGGGGAATTGTTTACAAATTCTATCAACAATAGAGCTATCCAATTTGTATAGGCCTTCACTAATATTAAGGTTATAGTTCTTTGTGTATTTTGTAATAGAAGATTCAATGATATTTCTCGTGGTACTGGAGTTAAAGTTAATAACTGAGATGGCATTACTCCATTCAATACAGTGATCATAGTTTTCAACGTGATTAAACAAGGCATTTGGTTCTTGTCCTGTTCTTATACTATATTTATGTTGCTTAAGTCTAACAAACAGATCCTTACCAGTCTGCCCAACATAGAACTTATCACAATTTCTGCATATAGATGCACCTAGGAGACTCTTCTGGTGAGTTCCTGGTTAAGATATTCTTTACAGTATTTTGTTGCTGAAGGCAGCATTTACATTAAATGATTTAAGCAACATGGGAAGTAAAGTAGAATTATTAATAAAAGGGAGAACTAAAAGATTCTTGGTGTCAATGGGAGGTTTGGGCTCAACTCTATAAAATGATTTCTTTGCTAACGTTGACAATCACGTGTTTACCTAATGGCATCCTAGCTACGTCTCTTCGTTGTATATCAGCTGACTTACTGTATATTTATTTCATGTATCTTCTCTGATGATGTGATTATTACACGAAAGTGCACTTGGGAATTTATCGTGTTTCATTTTCTCCGTGGACTCACAGGAATATACTTGATCACGCGCAAAATTGTGAGGAAAGGATGGATGCCTTGGTGGGCATACGTGTCGAAGACAGAGGAACGAGAAAAGGGGGAAAATGAGGGAAGACCAAAAAGGATGGGTGTCAAGAGGCGGTCAATCTCCGGGGCCTGAACATGCAGGAGGGTGAGAGGCGTGCAAGGCAAACATACAGCAAATTGAGTTAGAGTATGCAGGGGGCGACGTACTTTCAGTGGGCTGGAACAGGGCATGTTAGGTGGTCAGGTAAACAGTGGAATAGTCTGTGGGGAAATGACTGTGAATGATCGCCTCTGGTGTCGTGACATTGTACATGGGGTCAGTAGAGTGGATGTATACACTGAGACTGTTATATATATATATATATATATATATATATATATATATATATATATATATATATATATATATATATATATATATATATATATATATATATCCATTTTAGAAAGTTAGAAAATACAAGGAGGGGAGGATTTCTGGCCCCCCGCTCCCGTCCCCTCTAGTCGCCTTCTACGACACGCGAGGAATGCGTGGGAAGTATTCTTTCACCCCTATCCCCAAGGATAATATATATATATATATATATATATATATATATATATATATATATATATATATATATATATATACATACACATACACACGCACATACACACACACACACACACACACACACACACACACACACACACACACACACACACACACACACACACATATACATATATATACATATGAAAAAAGTAAGAAATAATTTAGAAAACTGAAACTTCTAGCTTGATAGAGTGGCAGATATAGGGTGTTTTGGTCGAGGTGGTGTGCAAAGCGAGAGGGTTAGGGTAAATGATTTGGTAAACAGAGAAGAGGTAGTAAAAGCTCTGCGGAAGATGAAAGCCGGCAAGGCAGCAGGTTTGGATGGTATTTCAGTGGAATTTATTAAAAAAGGGGGTGACTATATTATTGACTGGTTGGTAAGGTTATTTAATGTATGTATGACTCATGGTGAGGTGCCTGAGGATTGGCGGAATGCGTGCATAGTGCCATTGTACAAAGGCAAAGGGGATAAGAGTGAGTGCTCAAATTACAGAGGTATAAGTTTGTTGAGTATTCCTGGTAAATTATATGGGAGGGTATTGATTGAGAGGGTGAAGAAGGCATGTACAGAGCATCAGATTGGGGAAGAGCAGTGTGGTTTCAGAAGTGGTAGAGGATGTGTGGATCAGGTGTTTGCTTTGAAGAATGTATGTGAGAAATACTTAGAAAAGCAAATGGATTTGTATGTAGCATTTATGGATCTGGAGAAGGCATATGATAGAGTTGATAGAGATGCTCTGTGGAAGGTATTAAGAATATATGGTGTGGGAGGTAAGTTGTTAAAAGCAGTGAAAAGTTTTTATCGAGGATGTAAGGCATGTGTACGTGTAGGAAGAGAGGAAAGTGATTGGTTCTCAGTGAATGTAGGTTTGCGGCAGGGGTGTGTGATGTCTCCATGGTTGTTTAATTTGTTTATAGATGGGGTTGTTAGGGAGGTGAATGCAAGAGTTTTGGAAAGAGGGGCAAGTATGAAGTCTGTTGTGGATGAGAGAGCTTGGGAAGTGAGCCAGTTGTTGTTCGCTGATGATACAGCGCTGGTGGCTGATTCATGTGAGAAACTGCAGAAGCTGGTGACTGAGTTTGGTAAAGTGTGTGAAAGAAGAAAGTTAAGAGTAAATGTGAATAAGAGCAAGGTAATTAGGTACAGTAGGGTTGAGGGTCAAGTCAATTGGGAGGTAAGTTTGAATGGAGAAAAACTGGAGGAAGTAAAGTGTTTTAGATATCTGGGAGTGGATCTGGCAGCGGATGGAACCATGGAAGTGGAAGTGGATCATAGAGTGGGGGAGGGGGCGAAAATCCTGGGAGCCTTGAAGAATGTGTGGAAGTCGAGAACATTATCTCGGAAAGCAAAAATGGGTAAGTTTGAAGGAATGGTGGTTCCAACAATGTTGTATGGTTGCGAGGCGTGGGCTAGGGATAGAGTTGTGCGCAGGAGGATAGATGTGCTGGAAATGAGATGTTTGAGGACAATGTGTGGTGTGAGGTGGTTTGATCGAGTAAGTAACGTAAGGGTAAGAGAGATGTGTGGAAATAAAAAGAGCGTGGTTGAGAGAGCAGAAGAGGGTATTTTGAAATGGTTTGGGCACATGGAGAGAATGAGTGAGGAAAGCTTGACCAAGAGGATATATGTGTCGGAGGTGGAGGGAACGAGGAGAAGTGGGAGACCAAATTGGAGGTGGAAAGATGGAGTGAAAAAGATTTTGTGTGATCGGGGCCTGAACATGCAGGAGGGTGAAAGGAGGGCAAGGAATAGAGTGAATTGGATCGATGTGGTATACCGGGGTTGACGTGCTGTCAGTGGATTGAATCAGGGCATGTGAAGCGTCTGGGGTAAACCATGGAAAGCTGTGTAGGTATGTATATTTTGCGTGTGTGGGCGTATGTATATACATGTGTATGGGGGTGGGTTAGGCCATTTCTTTATATATATATATATATATATATATATATATATATATATATATATATATATATATATATATATATATATATATATATATATATATATATATCTTTCATACTATTCGCCATTTCCCGCATTAGCGAGGTAGCGTTAAGAACAGAGGACTGGGCCTTAGAGGGAATATCCTCACCTGGCCCCCCTCTCTGTTCCCTCTTTTGGGAAAAAAAAAAAAAACGAGAGGGGAGGATTTCCAGCCACCCGCTCCCTCCCCTTTTAGTCGCTTTCTACGACACGCAGGAAATACGTGGGAAGTATTCTTTCTCCCCTATCCCCGGGGATAATATATATATATATATATATATATATATATATATATATATATATATATATATAGATATAGATATATATATATATATATATATATATATATATATATATATATATATATATATATATATATATATATATATATATAAAATCTTGTTCTCTCTTTTCACAAAACCAATTTTCCGCTAAAAAAAAAAAAAAAAAAAAGCGTAGGTAACGTACCGTCCAAATCCTCTGGTGTCTGGGAATTACGACCTCTAGAGATTACTATCTCCAAAGATTACGACCTCCAGAGATTACGAGCCCCAGAGATTAGGACCACCAGAGATTACGTCTATGAAAATAACAACAGAGAGCTTACTCCATATTGTTCCAGCGCTCAACTCCAGCACCAGGCGTACGTACATTCTTGCTCGATCTCTCCAACCTTTTTTGCTCCTTCTAGCCTCTTGCTCCTAGCCTCCTAGCCCATTGCTCCTAGCCTCCCAGTCTCTTGCCCCTCTCCTCCTAGTTTCTTGCCCCTCTCCATACAGCTTCCTCCTCCTCCTCTCTTCCAGCCTCTTGCACCTCTCCTCTCCAGCCTCTTGCCGTCCCTCCTCCCCAACCACCTTGTACCTCTCGCTTTATCCTCTTGCCTCTCTCTTTACAGTCTTTTGTCTCTCCTTTTCTCTCTCTCTCTCTCTCTCTCTCTCTCTCTCTCTCTCTCTCTCTCTCTCTCTCTCTCTCTCTCTCTCTCTCTTCTTCTTCTTCTTCTTCTTCTTCTTCTTCTTCTTCTTCTTCTTCTCTCATCTTGCAGGTGTTTTTCCCCCATTTACTCTCACAACCTTCTGCCGCTCCGTCCCACCTCCCGTACCTCTCCCTTCAGCTGTCATCCTTCATCCAACCCCTCCGGTCGTGTAGTATCCGACCTTCCACTTTACGATCACTTCCATCCCTCTCTAGCCTCTTGCCCATCTCCTTTCATCCTTTCAACCTCACTATCCTAACCCTCTGCTCTTATCTGTCATTTCTCCTGCCTCTCTATTGCTCGTCTTCTAAACTTACTACTCTCTCCTTCTTCTAGTTTCTTGCCTTATCTTCCTCAGCCTCATGTTCCCCCTTCCATTATCCTCTTATCCTTATCTGCTACTTTCTTGCCCCTTTCCTACTGCTCCATCATTCTCTCGCTTTCTCTCTCCATGTCTTCTCCAACTGTCCTTATCATTTATCATTTCCTCTTTCTTTGTGTCTTCAAGTTCCTCTCTACTTTCTCTCACATTTTCGTCTCCATCCCCTCCCTCTCCCTTCCTGCCTGTTTCACCTTCTCCATTTCCTCCCTTTCTTCCGCTTCTCAAACCTATCATCTTCTGGCTTCTCTCTTTCTTCACCCCACTCCTTTCTTTTCTCTTTCTCCCTTCTTTCCTTCCTCCTCCTACCTTCCTAATCCCCTCTGCCCTCCTGCCTTGCTTCTCCCTCCTCTCTCTTGCCTTCCCCTTCCCTTCTCCCCTCCTGCCCCTCTCGTTTTCTACCCCCTACCTCCCCAAGAAGCTGGGAGGAGAAGAGAGTAAGAGGCTGGTAGGACGGGGTTGAAGAAGAGAAGGGCAGGAGGCTGGGAAATGAAGGACAGGAAACAGGAATTAGAGGGCAAGAGCCTACGGGGAAGGTAGAGGCAAGTAATGCCTCAAGACGATAGGGAAATATGATATAGAATGTTTGGCTCTCCATTATTGAAAGCACAAGAGGAAGAATCTCTCATGCTAAAGATATACTCACAATAGTGCTTAACTGCATATGGTAAAGCAAATGAAATGTGAGGTTTCATGTTCTGTCTCTGTAACGAAAGACTCAGGACTTACTCTGTACACCAGTCAGACCCTGTTCAGGATGACTCATTCATTTATGGTCAGCAGAATATACCAAAGATGACGAACTCGAGAACATACAAAGAAAAGCAGCAAAACTAATTCACTCGCTCACCACATGAACCTGGTGACGAAAGAATCATATATTCAAATCCATTTTCCCTGAAAATACATCAACTTCGAGATCTGATAGTTTTCAAATTACCTGATTATTTCCACAGTATAACAATTTCTTCGCGTTAGGTATGGCTGCAATAATCAGATATGACGGTATGATGATGAAAGGAAGATGTAATACAGACGTGGGGTAAAAGTCTTTTCAACAATGAAATCATAGAACAATGGAAGTCACTACCATCAGACATTGTTAAGGCGAGGTCTCGCAATGTATTTGAATCACAGAAAGACAAATACTTCAATAACGCTGGTTCATAGAATATGTCGACGGAGAATGACATCGTAATATATGCGTATTTGATTATATCCTTTACTGATCAGAGGTTAACATACATACAGGTCAGAGCATTGAACCGCTGTAATTAGATGATGATGTGTTTTTCGTTCGTTCTTGCCTACGAAATTTTCGAGTTACTCAACCCCGTCCGTCCGTCCTGCATGGTGCTCCTTCATGGCTACTTTGCAAGCCGTTGATGAGCCGGAGGGAGTGGTGGGTAGGGAGCAGCCCTGTACTTTACTATCGTGTTTCCATCTTTATTGATCTGGATTTTACGATACTGTGACTCTCTTCCAGGACATGATCTCGTCAGTGACTCTCTGGTCTTTTGTCATCTGCCTCTCCCATGTACTCCACTCGCCCCTCTTAATTACCCCATTCCCTTTTCCCCTTTTCCTTCCCGTTTCCCCTTTTCCTTCCCTCTTCCCTTCACCATTATGACTCCTTTCTCACATCCTGTCTCCCTTTTTCCTTCCTTCCTGTTGCCTCTACTCTCTTTTCCTCCCTTCTGTCTCCCCTCTCCCATCCTCCCTCCTTCCTACCCTCTGCCCTCCTTCCCTACACAGATATCTCGCCCCCTCGACCCAGGAACTCCCCTCTACGTCTGGGCCCGACCAAAGGTCATTCAGTGTTGATCCTTTGAGGCGGGCGGACACAGCAGCCACCAGGTAATTACCACAGACTTTTGGCCACAGTGAGGGGTGATCAGCTGGAGGTTCTCTCGCCTGGTGATCTGGCCGCCGTCTGGACCACAGGCGGTATGATAATGGGGTCGATGGTGAGGAAGACCTCACTGGTGCATGGGTGGTGAGGAAGACCTCACTGGTGCATGGGTGGTGAGGAAGACCTCTCTGGTGCACGGGTGGTGAGGAAGACCTCACCAGGTGCACGGGTGGTGAGGAAGACCTCACCTGGTGCACGGGTGGTGAGGAAGACCTCCCCTGGTGCACGGGTGGTAAGGAAGACCTCCCCTGGTGCACGGGTGGTGAGGAAGACCTCCCCTGGTGCACGGATGGTGAGGAAGACCTCCCCTGGTGCACGGGTGGTGAGGAAGACCTCCCTGGTGCACGGGTGGTGAGGAAGACCTCCCCTGGTGCACGGGTGGTGAGGAAGACCTCCCCTGGTGCACGGGTGGTGAGGAAGACCTCCCCTGGTGCACGGGTGGTGAGGAAGACCTCCCTGGTGCACGAGTGGTGAGGAAGACCTCCCCTGGTGCACGGGTGGTGAGGAAGACCTCCCCTGGTGCACGGGTGATGAGGAAGACCTCCCCTGGTGCACGGGTGGTGAGGAAGACCTCCCCTGGTGCACGGGTGGTGAGGAAGACCTCCCCTGGTGCACGGGTGGTGAGGAAGACCTCCCCTGGTGCACGGGTGGTGAGGAAGACCTCACCTGGTGCACGGGTGGTGAGGAAGACCTCCCCTGGTGCACGGGTGGTGAGGAAGACCTCCCCTGGTGCACGGGTGGTGAGGAAGACCTCCCCTGGTGCACGGGTGGTGAGGAAGACCTCCCCTGGTGCACGGGTGGTGAGGAAGACCTCACTGGTGCACAGGAGGTGAGGAAGACCTCCTCTGGTGCACGGGTGGTGAGGAAGACCTCACTGGTGCACAGGAGGTGAGGAAGACCTCACCTGGAGCACGGGTGGTGAGGAAGACCTCCCCAGGTGCACGGGTGGTGAGGAAGACCTACCCTGGTGCACGGGTGGTGAGGAAGACCTCCCCTGGTGCACGGGTGATAAGGAAGACCTCCCCTGGTGCTCGGGTGATGGTGTTGATATACATTTTGATTCACGGGTGGGAAGGTGGCAGAGTGTGGGGGATTGGCTAAGGCTCTGGCCTTCTGGTAAGGAGGAGGGGGGGTGCTGACGTAGTGTAGGGTTGGTGGGGGCGTCCTCCCTCCTAATCTCTTGTCTTACTATATGGCAAAATTTTGTCATGAGAGACTCCTAGGTCTCTCTCTCTCTCTCTCCTCTCTTCTCCTCTCCTCTCCTCCTCTCTCTCTCTCTCTCTCTCTCTCTCTCTCTCTCTCTCTCTCTCTCTCTCTCTCTCTCTCTCTCTCTCTCTCTCTCTCTCTCTCTCTCTCTGTGTGTGCACCAGTCGTCCTAGTACAGTCCCACGGTCAGCTTTACTTCCCTCACTTTCACAGGGCCGGTGCCACGGAGCCGAGCCTCTCCATGACAGCGTGTGAACTCTCACCTTACGGTTCACGTCACAGCGAGAGCCAAGCACAGCCGTGCCTGACGAGGCAGAATTGCTCAATGGTTTTCTAGCCTGGTGCGATGCCTGGTGCCCTAAGTGAGGTCCAGGCAAGGCTTGTGACTCCTCGGAGACTTCAGGTCACACGAGACGTGATGATCTTTGACGAGGTTATCTGCTAGAGGACAAGTACAGGCATTGGCAGTATAGGGTCCTTGTTCTTATGGGTGTTCTTGGCCAGATGTTCTGATACCTTCCCTCGCATCACTTGCAAAGAATCTGGTGAACTGTGGAGTCCAAGGACCTGGTCTGTACTGCTTAGGTATCAGCTCAGATCCTCCTGTGTGTGTGTGTGTGTGTGTGTGTGTTGGTGATACATATGATATTTTGTAAATGTCACTCTCGTCCGGACTTAACCTCCTCAGCAGCAACACAGGTTTCGCTACTGCTGGATGTCTTTGTCTGTAGGAAGATGGTTAGAAGGTCATCCAGTCCCGGAGTTGGGTTATCTCTGAGCTAATCAGTTGCTATGCTTATATCATGTGCCGATATCTTGATGTTTTATAAAGGCAGTGTCGTCATGTTACTTGAACAGCGCATCAGGAAACTTCTCCCACCAGTTTACACTGAGTACTGATCTGTTTTGCTCAAAGTATTATCTCTTCTTTACTCGGGAGTTATTTTCGTATTTTTCCCCATTTTGAAAGATTTGATTCCCGTTTTCTTTATTTGTTGACTTAATTGGGTTACTGTCATGTTTGTACGTCTCTCTCTTCATTCTTTCTCACTTTACGTCTGTGGGCTTTCATCATTACTACATGAGTGTTCTTTCTTTATTAGTCATGATCTTATAAATGTCTTCCTCACACATTAATTTCTTTTCATTTCCCATGCTCTCCTATTCATCCATCGTTTTCTGTCACTTAGTACGCTTCATCTTGCACTGTTTTTCTTGTCCACAAATGATTTATCTTGTTTGCCTCTTTGTTATTGTCTTTGAAGTTTGTATACAAAACCCTTTCATTGACTCCTCTTCAACACGTTTTGTTATGACGGAAATTTATATTTCTCAACCTGTTATCCTCATATCTGGTTGCTGGATGACATTCGCATTCATTAATTTACACATTGTTTGAAGCAGCGATTTCTATGATATAAGCCTGTGGCATTTACTTCTGTATTAGAGAATAGCGTCATGTCATTTGTAAAAAGGTCTATTGTGTTGTTCCCTTTTGTCGGTCTTTTGTTGACTTGCACAAGGATGAATGAATCACAAAGATTAATTGGAATTTTTCACTTTCAACTGTTGATCTGTTATTCCTTTCTCTGTGTATATATCTGCATCCTAACTGTGCTCTTCTCTCTTGCCACTCAATAAAATGGAAGTTTAAAGTCAGTTGGCCATATGGTTACTGGATTACGTTCCTTCATCCCTTGCTGTGTGTGTCATCTTGCTCTTTTACAGTCATAGGCTTTGGTTTTGGGTAGTCTACGTATATGATGCCACCACGTGTATTGTATGTAGAGTTGGGATGTTCGCTACGATTAGTTCACGTTTATACTGACACATGATGATTATCAGCTTTCCTTCCAACTTAACTCGGGACGTATGTCGCTACACAGCCTTGTCTGATTATGATGGTTCAAAAAGGCCTTTTTAGCCTTTTTTTTTTTTATTTTCTCTTGATTATGTCTATCTTATCAGCTGTTGCTTCCCATTTGGCGGTGGGTGTCCGTGCTTAGTACACAATCTTGCTTAAACCGACTTACATTAGTCGATCTCGGTCGCCAGTTCCTTCTCTGTCCTGTATTTATCATGATCTTGCCCATATCGGCGCCTCCTATCGTTCCATCTTGCTCTCCAGTATTGCTGTGTAGTTGTCACATTCGTACTCCGGCTTTTCATGATACGTCAGGTTTTTAACGTACCACTTCCGTTGTTTGCGTTTCTCCTCCTTTCGCCGGACCCGGTCATTTCTGTACCTCCGTCTTTGGTTTTCATTGAACTGTCTTCATCTTTGTCCTGATCTTCCCGTACGTCTAGTGACGCTAGTCGCAGCCATGTGTTGATCTTGGTGGTCTTTTCCTGTCAGCACTTTCAGATTTTTTCATTTCTGGATTCCTGTGCTTTGTACATACACCGCTGTTAGTGGAGCTGTGAATGCACGTATCTCACTGTTCTTCACGCTCACGAAAATTCATGTCTTATAGCAAATTTCTCTTGCTGGGCTTTATAGGTGCATGATCCTGTTATATCTGCATGTTATGCATAACCCCAGGATCCCTTTTATGGGGTGTCTGCAGTTTCGAGGCTGCACTACATCCAGCAGCAGGAACATGAAGGCCACCTTTGGAATGAGAAGTTCCTGGACGAGACTGGACTCCTTGTCGTCTGCCCCCAGATGGCATAGCCTCCCCGACGGTGACTTTTCACTGGCGGGGTAACAACGCGAAGGCGGAGTCCGGTAACGTTCCAACCTGTGTTTATTTCCTCATTTTATATAGATACGGTATTTGTCATGTTTGCAGCAACGTCCAGGGAAGATGTGTTCACATTTCCCTCCATCATAACGTCTCGTGGCACCGTTGGTTCCGTGCTGGAGCTGTTCCATACACAGTTTAGGGATGATGCTGACGTCAGGTGCGTCTGTGTATCTGCCACTTGGATGGTGATGTTGTCTGTGTGTTTCATCTTGTCTCTCGTGTTGTGTGTTTGTGTCTCTTTTGCAATTTCCTGTTATTTAAGGTCATCCCTCAACTCCATTCTTGGTTTATATGTCTCAAGCCTTTCTCATGTCTTGCACTTTCTTTTTATCGTTTTCATCTGTAGTCTTCTTATGAGAGAGAGAGAGAGAGAGAGAGAGAGAGAGAGAGAGAGAGAGAGAGAGAGAGAGAGAGAGAGAGAGAGAGAGAGAGAGAGAGAGAGAGAGAGAGAGAGAGAGAGAGAGAGAGAGAGAAGGGGAGGCAGAAGATAGGGGAACGGATGAACCGGAAGTGGACCACGGTCGAGGACAGATGATGGACAAGAGGAGCGAGAATGTCTCGAGATCAAGAGTTAATATGAAGGTCGTCCTCATTCACCTGGCCGTGGCTGACCTGCTGACATCACCCTCGTCGCCAGACCGTGGCTGACCTGCTGACATCACCCTCGTCGCCAGCACCGTGGCTGATGCGCTGACATCACCAGCGTCACCAGACTGTGGATGGCCTGCTGACATCACCAGCGTCACCAGACCGTGGCTGACGCGCTGACATCACCAGCGTCACCAGACCGTGGACTGACGCGCTGACCTCACCAGCGTCGCCAGACCGTGGCTGACGCTCTGACATCACCACTGAAATCAATCTGATACGTCAGTCGGGTTACGCCCCTGCACCACGATGTGTTGTGAAGGTCAGGCGTTCCCTCAGCACTCGGATCCAGAGGTCAGGTCTGCAGAATCTGGCGTCCCTCTCATGTTGACACTCACTCTGATAAATAAGCTCTTGATAGCTAGTGAGCAGGGGGGTACCGCTCGGCTGGGCTCTCGTCCGGATAATTCAGTTATATATCCTTCCTCTGGGATCATCTATAACCCATGGTGGATTCCCCCGTGACACATCCATTGGAAGTCATTAAGATTTCATGGCGACATTAACGGCCCGTGTGGAACGGCGCCAGAATCCCAAGGTTCCCCTGGGGGATTAGATTCCCCATCCCTTCTCCACAGATGGGGATGATTATTGTAGGCTCCCGAGGCAACATCCCCCTCCCTCGACCATTAGGATCAGATCCTTCCACCAGAAGTCTTCACTTGAGATCCTCTTGCTTCGTGAGATTTCTGTAAAAGAAAGGGGATGCGTCGGAGTCTTTCATTAATCTGTAGTTCTTCCTGTCTTTCATTTGATTGATCGGTATAGATTAATATAACCAAAGGCCTGTATTCATCGTTCAATCTGGTCATTGGGACTGAACGAAGAACCTAGAGAAGTGAGGCGCGTTCCGTTCTTTTGGATCTGTTACGCCTGTCCTGTTGTTGTTTACTGACGAACTGTCTTTGATGACTTCCTGGTCCACTATTGTTTACCAGTAGTCAGTTCTGGATGACTTCACATCCACTATCATTCCCTAGTGGTCAGCTGAGGATGACTTCGCTTCCGTTTACGAGTGGGTCAGCCCAGAATAACGTAACTTCCACTACCCTGTACAAACGGTCGACGCGGGATGGCTCTGGTTATTGCCTTCTACTGCCGTGTGTGGGGTGCGTGGAAGTGGTGCTTGAGGGGAGAGAAAGACAGAGAAAAAGAGGGACGTTGGTCTGTGGGGTGAGCCAGGAAGGGCTAGCGGGGTGGGGAGAGACACGGAGCGGTACGAGGGGTGAGAGGTGGAAGGGGTTGGAGGAGGCGGGGTAAAAGGAAGGGAGTGGTGGAGGGAGGAGGTGCGGTGGGAGGGTGAAGGTGATTACAGAGAAGAGAAGGTGGAGCGCTGGGCGTGTAGTGGGCGCACTGGTAGGAAGGAACAGGGATATCGGTGCACCATGGGCGGAGGGGAAGGCATTAAGTGCTACTCGGTAAAGACTACGATCCTTCCCGTGCTGACCTACTCCCCGCTGCCTCCACATCTCGTCTCCAGATCGCACACCTCGATGCCAGCAGAAGGTCAGGTACAAGATAAGGCGATACGATTCGTCACAATATCCCCCCATGGAAATACTGACGAACCTTATCATCGACTTAGGATGAAGCTAATAGGTGCATCCTTAAGGGAAGCAGCACAAGAAAAAAGTAAATGGCAGAAACTAGACGACAATACATGGCTCAAAACATAGACGTATCCAAGACCCCGACAGCAGCACAAAAAAGGAAGACGCCTTTTTTCCACGGAGCCTGAGAGCACTAAGAATGGCTCCAGTCGCCCAACAATATAGGAAATGAACAACACATGCCTCAGCCAATATCTTTCGTAAATCAACAAACATCGTCACTACGCACTGAGGGAGAGAGAGAGAGAGAGAGAGAGAGAGAGAGAGAGAGAGAGAGAGAGAGAGAGAGAGAGAGAGTCTGCTGGGGAATAAAAGGGAGGCATCGTTCATTCTTTTCTAAACATTGAAGCACCACAAATGATAATTAGTTCATAAACCCATCATTGTCTCGCTAATGATCTTGATCCTGGCTGGAGGTTCATACCCGAGGGTCATCCCTTCTCCTCGTAGGCCTTCATCATCCCAACCTCCCAGCAGACATACACTCATCGTGGCCAACTGGTTTACTGTTTCATTGTCAGCCCTTCTTCCCAGAGGCGGTAAACACTCTTCCTTCCCGACACACACTCTCACACATCGAGACCCCACTGGTCTACACAACCTCACCCTCGGCCCGTCTGCTCTGAGGCTGTCATCAGCCAGTCTCCTCACTGTTAGTTGAGTACAACTCCACTGTGGTCAGTAAGGGTGTCATTATGCACCTCTGCTCGCCCTGTCTTCTCCTGGGTTCACTGGGCAACTGGACTCCATCAAAATCTGTAAAAAAAAAAACTTCGCAAGTCTTCCCCTCACGCCGGCAATCACAGTTTTTACCCAGTACTCACTGACTCCCCTCTCGAGCCGCCCTGAGGGTTGGAGCTTTAACCTGCGTCTGCCAGAGCTTACTGAAGTGTCTGCTGGTATCCTGTACGGCACTGCACAGAGAGTCCTGCAAGTCTTGTAATCCTGGAGTGCCCCAAGGATCTCCAGAAGGGTACTGTCACTCCTACCATCTCCTCCAGGATTCTGTAGCTGGTCTTACATACTCATGTATACAATTTCTACACAAGTGTTGTTGTTGCAGAGTCCTCGTATGGACCTGGTGTTGCAGTCCTATGGTTGTTCTTATTTCTAGGGGCCTCCTCTCAGTGTAGCGTAGTCAGAATGACCTATAGTCTTGTTGTTTGCTGGGTCACTCACGGGACATAGACGCTAGAATCCCTCACAGTCTTGTGGCCACAGGTCCTCAGGACGTACTGTAGACATTGTCCTTACGAGTTCTTGTCGCGTCCTTCACAGTTCTGTGGTTAAGTCTGGAGTCTTGACAAGTACCTGCACTGTCCAGTGCTTGAAGGATTGTTGTGTGTTTCTGTAGCTCGAGTCCTTCAACGGTGTATAATAGTCGCTCGGCTGCAGAGTGGACCAAGCTGGAGGACGACTACCGCGGACGTGGCGGGAGGGGAAGGTCAGGAGCGTGGAGGAGGTCAGCATGTGTGTGTCTTCTCACGGTTAACATCTTGTACACCCTAGCACCTCCTGCTGGGGTGTACCTGCCTACCTTCCCCACACTCCCCTGATGCTCTCTCTCTCTCTCTCTCTCTCTCTCTCTCTCTCTCTCTCTCTCTCTCTCTCTCTCTCTCTCTCTCTCTCTCTCTCTCTCTCATTCTCCTCTCTCTCTCTCATTCTCCTCTCTCTCTCTCTCTCTCTCTCTCTCTCTCTCTCTCTCTCTCTCTCTCTCTCTCTCTCTCTCTCTCTCTCTCTCTCTCTCTCTCTCTCTTTTCCTGTCAATACCCTCACCCCATTTAGCTTCACTCACCTAGCCTTACCTACCCGAGGCTCGCCTCCCTTAGTGTCGTCTCTCCTCCCTATCCTCCTTACCTTCCCCATAATCTTCCCCATTTCCCTCACCTTCCTATTCTTTTTCCCTCCTCTTCGCCCGCTTCGTCCCGCCCCAGCCTTCCTTCCTTCCCCTTACTCCACCCTCCACCTATCTCTACCCTAGCGTCCTCTCTCTTCCCACCCGAGACTTCCCCCATCGTCCACCCCCAGCCACCCGTGCTCCCACCCCAGCCTCCCCTCTCACACCATAGCCTTCCCCCCTCCCTCCCATTCTAGAGTCCCCTCTCCCTCCCCTGCCTTCCCTCGTCTCTTCATCTCCCTCATACATGTAGCTTCCGGGTTGGCCCCAGGCTAGACAGTCTTTAGGTCATTGATTTGATTTGTGCTGTTGTCAGCCACGAGGGTTATCGTGGCGTCCACGCTCATCTTGTGAGCAGTAGCGCGGAAGGATTGCAGAGGTCACATGGGATCTCTGTCCGACCCCAAGTGGCCAGATGATCATTACATAAATTGTTACAAAATTGGTACATGACCTAAGCTAACAGTCAGTCTTCCGTGTAGTAAGTTTACCGACTGAATGAAATATAAAGTGGATACAGTCATATGATTTCAGGTACAGTATCTTGTTGTTAACGAAAAGGTATGCCATTTCTTGGAGGGTATTTTAAGACATCCATAAAACGCTCTATTTTTCGCAGGAGACGTAGTGGTCTAGGTTGTGTTCAGATATCTGGCCACAAGCCTTACAGTTTACATAATTAACATCGCCATATCACCCAAAGCGTCAATAGCACCTATAGCTTAGCCTTAATCTAACAATTACATCTTGAAGTCCGCTGATCTTACTACTTTCTCCATATACATATTTTACTTTACACATTTCACTGTGACGGAAAATGTTTCTGTTGTGTCCATCTGTTTTCGTCTGTTTCCTTCGAAGAAATCTATTACTTCCTTTCTGTTTATAGTTTTAAGACGTATGACTGACAACACAATGTTGTTTTCATTAGTTTATTTACCAAATGCAAGTTTGGCTAAGGCATCAGCTTTGTCATGCTCATGGAGGCCTATATGAGAGGGAATCGAAAATAATCTGGTTTGAATCCTTTAACCAACTATGTTAGAATAACTATCTCTGGTTTCAGAGACCAACATGTTATACATTCTGGTCTTCAGGTTTGGCTAAAAGCAAGCCGTGAGGATAAAGAATCAGAGACAGTTCACTTGTCTGTGGCAGTGATTTCTACAAGCATTAGAACATTCAGTGTAGCGGACAGTCTTGTTTGTGGAGTAGATGCCCAGTTGTTGATTCTAAGAGTTTTCTTTAATCTATTACCATCGGGCTGGATCACAATGGCAGCACTGCCTGCCCTCCCAGTGGCAGAGTCGCGAGAACCGTCAGTACAGATGATGCACTGGGCTATGTTATTGTCAGCCTGGAGTTTCTGCTCAAGAGCTCTGGTTTTGGCTAAGTGTCTAAGGAGAAGATTGCCAGTAATTTGTTTCTTAAGTGGATCATTAGGTGTAGTGATATCAAAGGAGTTATCTGCCAGGAAGGGAAGAAACAGTGTTGCTTCCTAATTCTGTTCAACTTACGTACACCAAACATTATCTTGTAATTGGTTGTTATTTGGATCGATTTAGATTCACTTGTGCCATGACATATATGGTTTAACAATCCTTCAGAGACAGTATCATTATCTGGATTACCATGCAGAGGTTTCAGTCCTGTCGTAATACTGATTTCACGTAGTCTGTCCTCAAAGTTGAGTACACCAAGTTCATTCCGCACGTTGGGCTCTTTAGTGGTCTTCTGGCTGCCAAGTATCATCCTTAAAGCTTCATATTGCATTATTTTCAAGCCTTAAATTAGCCTGTACTTTTATGGACTAAAACTGGTGCATGGTATCGTGGACTTAATACAAGCCTGGAGCATCATTTTTACAGTTCTGATATTTGCACCACAACTGTTGTTATAACCTACAACCTTTTAACAGTTCTCGAGTCTGTACATTGTCGATTTAGGATTTGCACACCAACCGCGGTACATGGGACTGATGCACCAAAATATTTAAAGGAAGGTTTTTCATCAGTTTTCAGTTTAGATTGTTCGCTCCTACCGTTACCAATTCACAGGTTTGCATATCACGATATGTTTTGATATGAAGAAGAGTATCATCATAACTGATAGTGATAGTCCTGGGACTTCCCAAGTTTGATATCAGTAATGCATTGATTACTGCACAGAACAAGATGGGGCTAAGTACTCCGCCTTGAGGAGTGCCGAGTCTTTAACCTTATTTTTGTAACCTTGACACAACACAGTAGACTATGCGTCAGAGAGTTAAACGAAGAGATAGTGCAGGAGCCGGCCATCTATATCCACTTTTGCAAACTCATACAAAATAACTTTTTATATCAGCAAACATCAACATCAGATGTAGATTGTAGGTCAAGAAACGTGGCATACTTGTTGCTTCTGTTCCTATGAAGTGTTAGCAAAGTTGTGTGAAAGTTGTGTACGATTTTGCCACGTGTGAACAAGTGAAAGTAGGTGATAGTAGGTGACATATGTTCTTTGTTAAGCACCATCCTCTCAGAAGTTTTGTATGGTCAGTTCGTCTGGGAGATGGTTCGAAAATCATCGGGTTGTTTCGGTATTGGTCTGGTCCGTGAAGTGGGTAGTTGACCCGTGGCAGTAACTCATACAGCTTTAGTAATGGTTACCTGGTATTCGTCTTGGAAATCTAGTAATGTGGAAATTGATTCCATCTTCCCAAAGGGCTCTACTCTTGCCCCTGGCAAGAGCTGCACCCACCGCCCGCAGCCCCTTACCCTCACCCGCCGCCCGTAACCCCTCATTGTCACCCACCGCCTATATCCCCTAACCCCCACCCACCACCCGCAGCAACAGGTAGTTCCGGGAGGCGGGGTAGGTCAGGAGCCGAGTGAGGGGAGAGACAGGTGGGGCGCGGGGAAGGCGTGGCAGGGGAGGGGGGAACAGTACTCCAGATGACCTGTGGAAGGGAGGGAGGAAGATGAGGTAGAGGGAGGGAGGAGATGGAGGCAGAGGCATAGAAAAGAAAGGTGTGAAAAGGCAGGAGGGAGAGGATTGCAGTAAAGGTGGCGGGAGGAGAGGAGGACATCCCCCTATGTATACTAGAGGAGGACACCCCCCTGTGTATACTGGAGGAGGACGCCATCCTGTGTATACTGGAGGAGGACACCTTCCTGTGTATACTGGAATAGGACACCTCACTGTGTATACTGGAGGAGGACACCTTTCTGTGTATACTGCAGGAGGACACCTTCCTGTGTGCACTGGAGGAGGACACCTTCCTGTGTATACTGGAGGAAGACACTCCATATGTATACTGGAGGAGGACACCTTCCTGTGTATACTGGGAGGACACCTTCCTTTGTATACTGCAGGGGGACACCTTCCTGTGTATACTGGAGGAAGACACTCCATGTGTATACTGGAGGAGGACACCTTCCTGTGTATACTGGAGGAGGACACCTTCCTTTGTATACTGCAGGACACCTTCCTGTGTTTACTGGAGGAAGACACTCCATGTGTATACTGGAGGAGGACACCTTCCTGTGTGTACTGGAGGAGGACACCTTCCTGTATATACTGGAGGAGGACACCTTCCTTTGTATACTGCAGGAGGACACGTTCCTGTGTGTACTGGAGGAGTACACCTTCCTGTGTATACTGGAGGAGGACGCCATCCTTTGTATACTGCAGGAGGACACCTTCCTGTGTATACTGGAGGAAGACACTCCATGTGTATACTGGAGGAGGACACCTCCCTGTGTGTACTGGAGGAGGACACCTTCCTATGTATACTGCAGGAGGACACCTCCCTGTGTATACTGGAGGACACTCCTGTGTGCACTGGAGGAGGACACTCCTGTGTGTACTGGAGGAGGACGCCTTCCTTTGTATACTGTAGGAGGACACCTCCCTGTGTGTACTGGAGGAGGACACCTTCCTGTATGTACTGCAGGAGGACACCTTCCTTTGTGTACTGAAAGAGGACACCTTCCTGTCTTTACTGGAGGAGTACACCTTCTGTCTATACTGGAGGATGACACCTTCCTGTGTATACTGGAGGATGACACCTCCCTGTGTATACTGGAGGAGAAAACCTTCTTGTGTGTACTGGAGGACACCTTCCTGTGTATACTGGAGGAGTACACCTTCTGTCTATACTGGAGGATGACACCTTCCTGTGTATACTGGAGAAGGACAGCTTCCTGTGTATACTGGAGGATGACACCTTCCTGTGTATATTGAAGGAGGACACCTTCCTGTGTATACTGAAGGAGGACACCTTCATGTGTATACTGGAGGAGGACACCTTCCTGTGTGTACTGGAGGAGGACACCTCCCTATGTATACTGGAGGAGGACAACTCCCTGTGTCTATAGGAGGAGGACACCTTCCTGTTTGTACTGGAGAAGGGCACCTCCCTGTGTATACTGAAGAAGGACACCTCCCTGTGTATAGTGGAGGAGGACACCCTCCTGTGTGTACTGGAGGAGGACACCTTCCTGTGTGTACTGGAGGAGGACACCTCCCTGTGTATACTGGAGGAGGACACCTTCCTGTGTCTACAGGAGGAGGACACCTTCCTGTGTATACTGGAGGAGGACACCTTCCTGTGTATACTGGAGGAGGACACCTCCCTGTGTATACTGCAGGATGACACCTTCCTGTGTGTACTGGAGGAGGACACCTCCCTATGTATACTGGAGGAGGACACCTTCCTGTGTCTACAGGAGGACACCTCCCTGTGTATACTGGAGGAGGACACCTTCCTGTGTATACTGGAGGAGGACACCTCCCTGTGTATAGTGGAGGAGGACACCCTCCTGTGTGTACTGGAGGAGGACACCTTCCTGTGTGTACTGGAGGAGGACACCTTCTTGTGCGTACTGGAGGAGGACATCTTACTGTGTATACTGGAGGATGACACCTCCCTGTGTTTACTGGAGGAGAACACCTTCTTGTGTGTACTGAAAGACACCTTCCTGTGTATACTGGAGGAGTACACCTTCTTGTCTGTACTGGAGGATGACACCTTCATGTGTAAACTGGAGGAGGACATCTCCCTATGTATACTGGAGGAGGACACCTTCCTGTGTATACTGGAGGAGAACACCTTCCTGTGTGTACTGGAGGATGACACCTTCCAGTGTATACTGGAGAAGGACACCTCTCTGTGTGCACTGGAGGAGGACACCTTCCAATGTATACTGGAGGAGGACAACTCCCTGTATGTACTGCAGGAGGACACCGTCCAATGTATACTGGAGGAGGACACCTCCCTGTGTATACTGAAGGAGGACACCTCCCTGTGTATAGTGGAGAAGGACACCTTCCTGTGTGTACTGGAGGAGGACACCTCCCTGTGTATACTGCAGGAGGACACCTTCCTGTGTGTACTGGAGTAGGACACCTTCCTGTGTATGCTAGAGGAGGACACCTCCTTGTGTCTACTGGAGAAGGACACCTCTCTGTGTGTACTGGAGGAGGACAGCTTCCAATGTATACTGGAGGAGGACACCTTCCTGTGTGTACTGGAGGAGGACACCTTCCAATGTATACTGGAGGAGGACACCTCCCTGTGTGTACTGGAGGAGGACACCTTCCTATGTATACTGAAGGAGGACACCTCCCTGTATATACTGGAGGAAGACACCTCTGTGTATAGTGGAGGAGGACACCTCCCTGTGCTTACTGGAAGAGGACACCCTCCTGTGTGTACTGGAGGAGGACACCCCCCCCCCCTGTATGTAATGAGGACGACACCCCCTAAGTGTACTGGAGGAGGACACTCGCTTTGTGCACTGGAGGAGGATACCCCCTGCGTATACTGGAGGAGGACACCTACCTATGTATACTGGAGGAGGGCACTTCCCTGTGTATACTGGAGGAGGACACCTCCGTGTGTATACTGGAGACGGACACCTCCCTGTGTATACTGGAGGAGGACACCACCCTGTGTATACTGGAGGAGGACACCTCCCTGTGTATACTGGAGGAGGACACCTTCCTGTGTATACTGGAGGAGGACACCTCCCTGTGTATACTGGAGGAGGACACCTTCCTGTGTATAATGGAGGAGGACACCTCCCTGTGTATACTGGAGGAGGACACCTTCCTGTGTATACTGGAGGAGGACACCTCCCTGTGTATACTGGAGAAGGACACCTCCGTGTCTACGTTAGAGCAATAGACGTATGCTGGAGACCCCCAGCGGGTGGTACATCCAGAGGACGGTTTCTTCTGTTTTATTACCTCTTGGCGGTCTGGCCCGACACCAACTCTGTCTCATCACAGGCACCGGCCGGACTCTGGCTACACACAGCCACACCGTCTCTCTCACTGGAGGCTCCAGCCAGCCCAGGCTCTACAGCCACACTCTGTACGCGGGCTAGAGGCTTTGCCCTCTCTTGTACCAAAGTGCAGTATATTGAAAATATCTACCGTGCATCAAATAACCACACATAGGAGCTTTGTTTTCATATATTGGGAGACGCGAGTACCCAATATAGAATCAACTCTCAATCCTCCATAAGGATATGCAAGAACTTCCGTCCCCCTTGTACCCACATCCTCATGAAGTCAAAGCTTCCCTCCTCCCTGTGTAAGCGAGACTTTCCTCCTCCTTGTACCCACCTCCCTAATGAGGCAAGTACTTTCCCTTCTCCCTGTACCCGCGTCCTTATGAAGGCAAAGCTTTCCTCCTCACTGTATCCACCTCCCAGTGTAGGTAATGACTTCCCTCCTCCCTTTACCCAGGCAGTAAACAAGACAATATACGCTTAATACAAGTCAAGACCTTGGGAACTTCGCCTTGTGCGTTTCGTCGCAAAATTTTCCAACATTATAAAGCCTAAGATATGTTCTGTCTTATCTTCATGATAAGGTCAGACGTTAATCTCAGACGCGATTCACAGAATTTCATTTTTCACCTAAGAGACGAAGAGTTCTTGACCCGTAGCGTCATTACGTCTGGTTTAGGCGAGATGCAAGTAGCCATTCCATGTTGGCTGATGCTGCTGTAGTGTTATCGTCAGGCGGAGGGAGATAAGAGTCTCATTGGAAGCAAGATAAAACTCTACGTCCCCTTCTCCTGCAGCTTACGGCGTCTCGGATTAATTTGCATATCAAAAGCATTCCTGGTGAGTACCGGCTTGGTCTTGCCTCTAGCAAGGCTCTGTGTGACGACTAATTACACAATGAGGCGTGAGTGCCATATCCTGATGCCACTCTGTAACGTAGATGAGAGTGGTGTTTGGGCACCAGCTCTTCTACGGTTCCTACTGGAGGGATACACGGCCACATGTGTGAGTGTCAGGTCTCGTGGCACCATACCATACCTCGACTGACCTCCTCACACGGGTCACTCACTGCGGCCCTTCCCTGACCCAAGACGACCCTTCACAGTGACACATGTGTTTACTTACGTGGGAGAGCGAGGAGCAGGCGCAGGGGACGGCACAGCAGGACCCACACCATAAGCCTCAGTCTGCCCCTGCAACACCAACAGAGTCAGGGGTTAGTTCCGAGAGAGAGAGAGAGAGAGAGAGAGAGAGAGAGAGAGAGAGAGAGAGAGAGAGAGAGAGAGCGAGAGAGAGAGAGAGAGAGAGAGAGAGAGAGAGAGAGAGAGAGAGAGAGAGAGAGAGAGAGAGAGAGCGAGATGCCGGCAGACGTGTGTGCGTGAAGACACCCGAGCCCAGTTGCCGCTGCTTTCTGATTTATTTCCACTTATCCCCCGTGTTGATAGAAGCCCCCAGGCCCGCCCCACTCATGACCCAGGACCACGGCCGTGTGTGTGCACCAGGTGTGTGGTGGCATCAGTAGTGAGTCACCATGTGTGTGGTGACATCAGTGGTGTCACCAGGTGTGTGGTGGCATCAGTAGTGAGTCACTAGGTGTGTGGTGGCATCAGTGGTGTCACCAGGTGTGTGGTGGCATCAGTAGTGGGTCACTAGGTGTGTGGTGGCACCAGTAGTGAGTCACCAGATGTGTGGTGGCACCATTTGTGGGTCACTAGGTGTGTGGTGGCACCAGTAGTGAGTCACCAGATGTGTGGTGGCACCATTTGTGGGTCACCAGGTGTGTGGTGGCACCAGTAGTGAGTCACCAGGAGAATGGTGCAGTATAACCGCCTGGGCTGTGAGTCACCAGGAGTGTGGTAGCTCGGGCAGTGAGGCACCATCGGCCACGGTATAACCAAAGGTCACCTGTCTGGCCTTGATCAATACGCCGGCACCAGCACCAGTCCCACACCACCGGTCACCCTGCATGCAGCCCGCGCACTGCAACTACTTGCAAGATCAGGAGTTCCAGGGTAGGGTTTCTGGCCCACTCCGAGGTGTAGGGGTGACGTTTGAAATGACTATGGAACGCTGATGTCCCCGTGCAGTGTGGGAGCTGGTCCTGGGTACCAGAGGCTGACATGCTGCACAGGTACTGTACCTGTAGGACGCGCCGCGGGGTGGCATGTAGGGCACATGAGGGCCGGGTAAGGCCATACAACACTAGTCGTGTTCATCAGAAGTTGGTGCGCAAGATGAAGATCAGGGTGGGTGGTGACCCGTCCCTCCCACTCACTTCACCACATGACTCGCCTCACAGCCATGCCGTCTCACCAGTACGCTGCATCGACACTTTTGCATCAGATTTGAGAACAGCTCCAAGACTGCGTTACAGGCAGACTTGGTGACGTTCCCACACTACACTTTGTGACGGACACACTTGATGACGTACCCACACTACACCAGGAGTGTGTGACAGACACACTTAGTGACATTCTCACACTACTCCAAGTTACAGACACACATGGTGACATTTTCACACTACACCAATACGATGACACACACACACACACACACACACACACACACACACACACACACACACACTGTGTGACATACTCACGCTTCACTAAGAGTGTTACAGACACGCCTGGTAACATCCTCACACTCTCCTGCACATGTACTGAAGCAGAGGAAAGATACGCAGCATGGCCAAAGAACACATTACCCTCGGACCGAAAGCTCCAGCACACGTCTGCCTTCAAGAACAAATATGCAAAACTGGTTCATGTTTGTGTGTTAGGTGTGCGTGTGTGTCGACCCGGTTTACATGATATTAAAAGGATTAAAAGACATTAAGGATTACATAGCACCATCTGCCGAGCCCACTAGCACTGGTCCGTAATATATTCATAGACTCAACGATGCTTCTCTCTTAAGATGCGGGTTTTAACCGCAGCATCTTGGAATGTTTTCCTCATTCTGTGATGCAATATGGAGCAAAACCATCCCGGCGGAATAAATCCAGCCTGAATTTAGCGGAGGCAGTTACTTCACACCGGTGAAATTCGTGGGTATTTGGGTGTGGGTGTGAGAGGTTATAGCAGTATTACCCAGGTTGTAGTGGAGGCTAGTGGCTCGCTGGCCCCGTCCACTACCGGGGCCTCGCGGCTGTACCGTACACCCACAGGGGAACTGGATGGGTGATCCAGTCCACAGTGTTTACGAATAACGGAAGCTTTGAAACCGATGCTTAATATCTTGCCACACAGGGGATCAGTGTTCACCGTGTTCTGCACAGTCTGGGGGTATTTATGATCTAGTGCAACACACGGGGTCAGTGTTCAGTATATTCTGTACGTCCTGGGGGTGTTGAGACCTAGTGTAACACTGGGGGTCAGTGTTGCGTATGTGTTGGTAGCGCTTAGGAATATTAGAATCTAGCGTCGGGTAAAACACTGCCCTTACTCTCCAGCCTCACTTAAAAGAGAAGAGGAAGATAGAAGCTCCAGGGCGTTGGGCTGAGCTTAGCCAGGTGGTGGTGGGTGGTTTAGAGGAGGGGGTACAGTGGCGAGGCTCATATCGGCCTGTGCCAGGTGTTACCCAGATTAATTAGGGCTTAAATGAGGCCGTCTGGCTGGTGTGTATTGGGCCGCCGCTTAATGACGTCATTACGTAGGAACCCGGATTACCTGCAGTGGCTGCAATGTGCAAGGTCTGCCTATTGTTGCAACGTGGAAGGCTTACCTATTCTTGCAACGAGGAAGGCTTACCTACTCTTGCAATATGGAAGGCTTACCTATTGTTACTATGGGGAGGATTTAGCTGTTGTTGTTGCAATATAAAAGTGTTGCCTCTTGTTACAGTACGGTAGGCTTGCTTACTCTTGCAATATGGATGACTTGTACGTTGTTGCAGTAGGGCTGAGTTGACCGTTGTTGCAGTAGGCTTGTCGTCTCTATGATCAACTCTCCTGCACATGAGGTTACCTCAACCAAACACTGTAGAAGGACTGGGATACCTTCACATACCACCCTGCTGTTCTGAGCGTGGAATGACTAACGCTGGAGACGGGAGCGGCGTCCAGCGCTGAGGACGGAGGTGGCGTCCAGCGCTGAGGACGGAGGTGGCGTCCAGCGCTGAGGACGGAGACGGCGTCCAGCGCTGAGGACGGAGGCCTAGCTCGGCGGCTATTAGCGGGACTCAGCGCCGCTGACATACGCACGACCTGCCCGCCACCGGTCGGCGTTGTCTCACTGCCTTCCGCTTCTGGTGGGCGACGTCTTGTGTCTGGTGGCAGTGGCTGCCTGTGTGTACAGCACTGACACCAGTGAGGAGTGCCCCAGTACTTCAGCTCACTCTGCTATCATACTGAGTACCATCGACCCACAGCTTCAATACTGTAGAAATGCAGAAGTTTATAGCTTTTGTTCCATATTTTTTCGCTTCGTGTTTTTGTTATAACCTCTGGTTGTTCCATCCTTGCATCTCTCGAAGAACTTTTCCTCGTCGACATTACACCATCGATTTAGAAACCTGAGGGTCGTAATCAAATCACTCCTCACTTTTCTCTCTTCGACAGTGGAGCTTCATTGAGTTTAACCTTTCCCTGTAACTCAGCACCTCAGATGAAAGGTTCTGCCTCATCTCCTCTCCTCTGGACTTTCTCCATTAGCTTTCACTTATTGTTTTAATGAGGAGACCAGAAGTGTGATGCATATTCTGATTTAGATCAGAGTTTTAGATAATATACAGAACATCTCCTTATCCACGTACTTAAATACAGTTCTGGTATTTGCTTGTAGACAGTTTACCAGACTCTGCGTCTACAGTACTCCACGTAAACGTGTGTCTTCATCTACACTACGTCCTGTCTACAGGGAGGTAACATCATCACTTCTTGCCTCCTGTCTGTCTCCAGTCCACACGCAGCCATCGTCACCACATCCAGTCCTTGGTCTGTTTTAGAATTCTGCTGTTCTCAGCGTCTTGTTTGTTGTGGCACTCATGCTCGTCCTGGAGAGCGGTAGCATGAAAAGGTCTACAAAGGTCACAAAGGGTCTTTGTCAGACTCCAGTGGCCAGATGATTATGATATTAGGTGTTACATAGTTGATGCATTACGTTAGTTTACATTCTTTTCATGTAGTAAACTCATCTCCTTGATGCAAATAGTCGAAAAATTCTCAGATCTCAGGTATTCTTACCGCTGAGATGTTCTGCCATTTTTTTATTTCTTTTTTTTTTTGTAGCTGAAACGGCTGAAATGGCATGGGCGCCTCAATATATATATATATTTTTTTTCATACTATTTGCCATTTCCCGCGTTAGCGAGGTAGCGTTAAGAACAGAGAACTGGGCCTTAGAGGGAATATCCTCACCTGACCCCCCTCTCTGTTCCTTCTTTTGCGAGGTAGCGCAAGGAAACAGACGAAAGAAATGGCCCAACCCACCCCCATACACATGTATATACATACGTCCACACACGCAAATATGGAATATATATATATATATATATATATATATATATATATATATATATATATATATATATATATATATATATATATATATATATGAGATGTTTGAGGACAATATGTGGTGTGAGGTGGTTTGATCGAGTAAGTAATGAAATGGTAAGAGAGATGTGTGGTAATAAAATGAGTGTGGTTGCGAGAGCAGAAGAGGGTGTATTGAAATAATGGTTTAGTCACATGGAGAGAATAAGTGAGGAAAGATTGACAAAGAGGATATATGTGTCAGAGGTGGAGGGAACGAGGAGAAGTGGGGAAACCAAATTGGAGGTGGAAGGATGGAGTGAAGAAGATTTTGAGTGATCGGGGCCTGAACATGCAGGAGGGTGAAAGGCGTGCAAGGAATAGGGTGAATTGGAACGACGTCGTATACCGGGGTCGACGTGCTGTCATTGGATTGAAGCAGGGCATGTGAAGCGTCTGGGGTAAACCATGGAAACTTTTGTGGGGCCTGGATGTGAAAAGGGAGCTGTGGTTTCGGTGCATTATACATGACAGCTAGAGACTGAGTGTGAACGAATGTGGCCTTTGTTGTCTTTTCCCAGCGCTACCTCGCGCGCGCGCGGGGGGTTCATGTGTGGCGAGGTGGCGACGGGAATGGATGAAGGCAGCAAGTATAAATATGTACATGTGTATATATATGTATATATCTGTGTATGTATATGTATGTATACGTTGAAATGTATAGGTATGTATATGTGCGTGTGTGGGCGTGTATGTATATGCACGTGTATGTGGGTGGGTTAGGGCATTCTTTCGTCTGTTTCCTTGCGCTACCTAGGTAACGCGGGAGACAGCGACAAAGTATAATAAAATGAATAAGAAAAAGAAGAAAAAAAAAAAAAAATAAATATATATATATATATATATATATATATATATATATATATATATATATATATATATATATATATATATATATAAATGATGTTGATATACATCGAAGAGACGAAGCTGATGAATCTGACGAAAATTGTGATCCTTTCCAATATATATATATATATATATATATATATATATATATATATATATATATATATATATATATATATTTTTTTTTTTTTTTCAAACTATTCGCCATTTCCCGCGTTAGCGAGGTAGCGTTAAGAACAGAGGCCTGGGCCTTTGAGGGAATATCCTCACCTGGCCCCCTTCTCTGTTCCTTCTTTTGGAAAATTAACAAAAATAATGAGAGGGGAGGATTTCCAGCCCCCCGCTCCCTCCCCTTTTAGTCGCCTTCTACGACACGCAGGGAATACGTGGGAAGTATTCTTTCTCCCCTATCCCTTCTAGTCCTAAGCGGCGGAAGGGTTCCTTCTCTCTTACTACTACTACTGTGGTTCACTTCATCTTCTTCATTTCGAAGATAGATATTTATTTAAGTATGGGAAACTAACACTTTATATATATATATATATATATATATATATATATATATATATATATATATATATATATATATATATATATTATTGGATTACGTTATTGGATTACGTGTTAATTGACAGGCGTGCGAAAGAGAGACTTTTGGATGTTAATGTGCTGAGAGGTGCAACTGGAGGGATGTCTGATCATTATCTTGTGGAGGCTAAGGTGAAGATTTGTATGGGTTTTCAGAAAAGAAGAGTGAATGTTGGGGTGAAGAGGGTGGTGAGAGTAAGTGAGCTTGGGAAGGAGACCTGTGTGAGGAAGTACCAGGAGAGACTGAGTACAGAATGGAAAAAGGTGAGAACAATGGAAGTAAGGGGAGTGGGGGAGGAATGGGATGTATTTAGGGAATCAGTGATGGATTGCGCAAAAGATGCTTGTGGCATGAGAAGAGTGGGAGGTGGGTTGATTAGAAAGGGTAGTGAGTGGTGGGATGAAGAAGTAAGAGTATTAGTGAAAGAGAAGAGAGAGGCTTTTGGACGATTTTTGCAGGGAAAAAATGCAATTGAGTGGGAGATGTATAAAAGAAAGAGACAGGAGGTCAAGAGAAAGGTGCAAGAGGTGAAAAAAAGGGCAAATGAGAGTTGGGGTGAGAGAGTATCATTAAATTTTAGGGAGAATAAAAAGATGTTCTGGAAGGAGGTAAATAAAGTGCGTAAGACAAGGGAGCAAATGGGAACTTCAGTGAAGGGCGCAAATGGGGAGGTGATAACAAGTAGTGGTGATGTGAGAAGGAGATGGAGTGAGTATTTTGAAGGTTTGTTGAATGTGTTTGATGATAGAGTGGCAGATATAGGGTGTTTTGGTCGAGGTGGTGTTCAAAGTGAGAGGGTTAGGGAAAATGATTTGGTAAACAGAAGAGGTAGTGAAAGCTTTGCGGAAGATGAAAGCCGGCAAGGCAGCAGGTTTGGATGGTATTGCAGTGGAATTTATTAAAAAAGGGGGTGACTGTATTGTTGACTGGTTGGTAAGGTTATTTAATGTATGTATGACTCATGGTGAGGTGCCTGAGGATTGGCGGAATGCGTGCATAGTGCCATTGTACAAAGGCAAAGGGGATAAGAGTGAGTGCTCAAATTACAGAGGTATAAGTTTGTTGAGTATTCCTGGTAAATTATATGGGAGGGTATTGATTGAGAGGGTGAAGACATGTACAGAGCATCAGATTGGGGAAGAGCAGTGTGGTTTCAGAAGTGGTAGAGGATGTGTGGATCAGGTGTTTGCTTTGAAGAATGTATGTGCGAAATACTTAGAAAAGCAAATGGATTTGTATGTAGCATTTATGGATCTGGAGAAGGCATATGATAGAGTTGATAGAGATGCTCTGTGGAAGGTATTAAGAATATATGGTGTGGGAGGAAAGTTGTTAGAAGCAGTGAAAAGTTTTTATCGAGGATGTAAGGCATGTGTACGTGTAGGAAGAGAGGAAAGTGATTGGTTCTCAGTGAATGTAGGTTTGCGGCAGGGGTGTGTGATGTCTCCATGGTTGTTTAATTTGTTTATGGATGGGGTTGTTAGGGAGGTAAATGCAAGAGTTTTGGAAAGAGGGGCAAGTATGAAGTCTGTTGTGGATGAGAGAGCTTGGGAAGTGAGTCAGTTGTTGTTCGCTGATGATACAGCGCTGGTGGCTGATTCATGTGAGAAACTGCAGAAGCTGGTGACTGAGTTTGGTAAAGTGTGTGGAAGAAGAAAGTTAAGAGTAAATGTGAATAAGAGCAAGGTTATTAGGTACAGTAGGGTTGAGCGTCAAGTCAATTGGGAGGTGAGTTTGAATGGAGAAAAACTGGAGGAAGTGAAGTGTTTTAGATATCTGGGAGTGGATCTGGCAGCGGATGGAACCATGGAAGCGGAAGTGGATCATAGGGTGTGGGAGGGGGCGAAAATTCTGGGAGCCTTGAAGAATGTGTGGAAGTCGAGAACATTATCTCGGAAAGCAAAAATGGGTATGTTTGAAGGAATAGTGGTTCCAACAATGTTGTATGGTTGCGAGGCGTGGGCTATGGATAGAGTTGTGCGCAGGAGGATGGATGTGCTGGAAATGAGATGTTTGAGGACAATGTGTGGTGTGAGGTGGTTTGATCGAGTGAGTAACGTAAGGGTAAGAGAGATGTGTGGAAATAAAAAGAGCGTGGTTGAGAGAGCAGAAGAGGGTGTTTTGAAGTGGTTTGGGCACATGGAGAGAATGAGTGCGGAAAGATTGACCAAGAGGATATATGTGTCGGAGGTGGAGGGAACGAGGAGAAGAGGGAGACCAAATTGGAGGTAGAAAGATGGAGTGAAAAAGATTTTGTGTGATCGGGGCCTGAACATGCAGGAGGGTGAAAGGAGGGCAAGGAATAGAGTGAATTGGAGCGATGTGGTATACCGGGGTTGACGTGCTGTCAGTGGATTGAATCAAGGCATGTGAAGCGTCTGGGGTAAACCATGGAAAGCTGTGTAGGTATGTATATTTGCGTGTGTGGACGTATGTATATACATGTGTATGGGGGGGTTGGGCCATTTCTTTCGTCTGTTTCCTTGCGCTACCTCGCAAACGCGGGAGACAGCGACAAAGCAAAATATATATATATATATATATATATATATATATATATATATATATATATATATATATATATATATATATATATATACACCCTAGCCTGAGCCAGGTATCCATTTTATCGACCAACCCCTAGAATACGAACCTGTGCGTTTGACCCTGGTCGGCTCGTGGATGCGTCATGTTGAGGAATGCTAACCGGTGCACCACGGAGGTAGACTTATCTTGAAAATATTCAGTTTCCTCACAGAGTAATGCATTGTGCTATGTTGTGTACCCACATCCCTGCCCTCACTCTTCATGTTTCATGTGATATAAATATCATAACAGAAGTCAAAGCCACAGTAATACATCCAGCCTACCTCAGTCCTCCAGTGACAATATCTCGTTGTGTTCTGATGTTGTTATCTTCTCCATACGCTTGTTTTACTTCAGACATTGAATCGCGATGGACGGTAAAACCTCAAGAACTTTTTTTTACACACTTTTCTACTTCAAATACACCTTTTAATTCCTTCCTGATTGCAGTTTTTAGACTTCCCTTTGACGACCCAAGACTGTTCAACAGTCTCTTTGTATGCTGCATGTTTGCGTAAGGTGTTTACACCACAACCTTTCAACGCCAGGTCAGAATTCAGCATATATTCAGTGAGCACGTTACCCGTGAGGTAACGAGCTCCTTTACTCAGAGGGAGTGCGGTAACCTCTCCTCTTCTTCAACTATCACGATGTGTCTTTCTTTTCTTCAGCTAACGGCATCTCTGACGACTTCTGTCGCTCCGTTTTTCATCCACTTTTCCGTTCAGACGGTACTATAACTGTCTATCCTGTAAACAAAGTAACTCTATTCGGTTTTCGATCCTCCTGTAACTCTGGATAATTCTAACATTCCTACACCCTTGATGCTCCTCTTACTAATCCTATGCCGCTCCCCGTAACTTCTTTACGAACCATCCGAAAAACGCTTCTTTTTCTGGACACAGGCAAGGCTTATGATCCACATGGTTTCCATCCCCGTGCTCTGAGAGTGTGCCTCTGAACTTGCACATGTGCTTGCTCGTCTGTTACGTTTCTGTTTAAAAACAAGAAATTTTCCTTCTTCATGGAAGCATGCGTTGGTACATCTCATCCCTAAGATGAATGACTGTTTTTACCCCTCTTGCTATCGACTTTTTTTTTTATGTTGCTTTGACATCTGCCATTTCCATAGATTTTGAATTGCTCTTCAACTCCTTCATCTTCAGACATATTGATATTGAATCTCGCAGTCTTTTTTCTCTGATCATCAGTATGGCTTCCGTAAGGGCGAGATCCACTGGTGACTTTCTTTCCTATCTTCTTAATCTCTGGTCATCATCCCTCAAATATTTTGAGTAATCGTATGCAGTTGCCCTTGATATTCCCAAAGCTTTTGACAGGATTGAGCATTAGAGTTTTATCGCTAAGCTCCCATCTTCTGACTTCCCTCCCTCACTTTGTTCCCTCATATCTAGTTTCCTCTGTGGCTGAGCCATCCCCATGGTTGTTGATGGAACAGCTTCTTCCCCTTTCTCCATCTACAACGATGTCCCTCAAGGTTCTGTCGTGTCCCCTACACTTTTTTTTCTTTTTTGTATACCCTTCTTCTACAAATAACCAAAGGCACTCATATACTGACGACTGAACACTGCATTCCTCCACGTCCTTCAATTCTGAACATACTTGGTATTATTTTAACGTCCACTCTTTCTTGGAAACCCTCACATTACAGAAGTGGCTAAGTCTGCCTTTAAGAAACTGGGAGTCCCATTTAGATATCGAAATTTCTTTTCTTCCAAACAGTTGCTCCTTTATACAAAGGAATGTTCTGTCCTTGTATAGAATACTGCTCTCACATCTGGGGTGGTTCTAGCTCTTCATCCTTACCTGACAGAGTTGAGTCGAAAGCGGTCCGACTTATAAACTCTCCGAGGCGAACATCATAACTTGACCCTCTTTCCCTACGCCGCAGTGTTGGTTCACGTTCCCTCTCACACAGTTATTACTTTGGTTTATGCTCGTAAGAGCTGGCTGCTTGATTGGCTAGCTAGACCACGCAATACTCGGCAAGCTGCTGCGTCACATGATTACTTTTTGGTCAATGGCAACTCAGGGGTGGGCCGTTTTGATATTTGTTTCTTTCCTCACATCTCGATGGTTTGGAAGTATGTATCCCCTCTTGTCTTTCCCAATAATCCATCTACAATGGCCTTGCCTGGATAGAAATTGCCGACTTCTGAAGTGATGTATTTTCGGGGAAAATTTTATGCTACATTATATATTGTAATAAACTGGTGCACTCTGTCTCCTGCCTGTAGACTCGCTGAAGAAAGCTACCAAACGAGCGGTAACTGACCTTCCATAGTCAGTTGCCAGTTGTTGCCAATTGTTGGTTGTTTGGGTGATATTTGTAGGGATATATAGGAGGTATAAATGGGAAGAATGGAAGGGTTGAGTAGTTGTACAGCTGAACAGTGCCATTCAGATTTCTCCGGCGAAACACAACGAGGGTTCGTTGTTGTTGGAGCGTCTGCCCAGTGTAAGTCCTAGTCCAGAGACCATTGATCATGTAGTAAATGGCTCCCGGACCTTCTTTAGAGCGAGCAGGCGAGGGTACGGAGGGCCCGAATCTGCTAGTACAACAAAAAAACCCGCTGAAAATTTCATGGATACGGAGACGAGAAGGAACCATCGCAATGCTTTGTTTTAAATAGACAGTCGGAATCCCCTTGTCCGTGCCAGCTCTGAGTTGATTGCTCGGTGGCAGCTGAGGTGGGACTGTAGTGAACCCATAAACCAACTGACTCATGATGAACGACCATACAACAGTCCTTCTTAGGCACATAGGTTCTTTAGATATTTCCAGTGAATGGCACTGTATTGTAATGACTTTAGCTTTAGGGTATTATTCTATTTGTATACAGGCGGCTGGCTCTGACATGACGCTTTGTCAAAGCCCTAGGAAAACTTGAGGATGCCCTCAAGCTACAAGCTATCTACGATCAGAGCCTCAGAGACATAGACGGGACAATCCTGTGTTTCACCTGTCTTGAATCAGGTCATATATAATGTGATTCCCGAAGTCAGCCCTCGTTGATAGTAACACAATGCCCAGCACGATTGAGTGTGTGAGGGTGCACGGGAGTAAAGGCATATCACTACATCCCAGCAACTGGAACTTTAATTTTCTCAAGCGTTCCAGCTCATGTTTACATACCTCACCACACCTCACACGCCTCGGGAACGTGAAAACTCGCGACAACAGGAGAACAACGCCAATCACATATTCCGTGACGCTTAGAAATGAATTTGAAATTCTGGTTGAACATCCCGAAGCACTAGCCTTGTTGATTATGAATCGATAGATTCATGAGATCGCGTTGTAAATTCAGCGCTTACATTTCCTGGCGGTAATACCTGAAGTGAAATTCAGCAAATCATCAGCTTGAGAAGCCTCGAGGGTGATCGTCCAAGGCCCCGGCATACTGATCCCCTGGTATCTCTAACACTGAACACATACCAGACTTTACAGTGTCGTGTGGACTACTTTAGCAGTGGTAGTAATGAAGTAATTACACGTTTACATCTGAGTATTTTATGTGTACCGGGAAAATCGAAAAAAAAGGCGAATCTTTGAGTCGACTTAGTAAAACACCCGTAGTGTTGGAGCTCCGTGGTGTAGCGCGTAGCGTTGTTGACCTTGATGCATTCAGTCCTGCCCGGGGACGAGATGTGCAGCAGTCGCTCCTCAGCCAATCCAGATGTTTACCCTTCCCTATCTCGATGAATAGGGTACATGGCGTAGGCTAGGATATATATATATATATATATATATATATATATATATATATATATATATATATATATATATATATATATATATATATATATATCATTTATTTTGCTTTGTCGCTGTCTCCCGCGTTAGCGAGGTAGCGCAAGGAAACACATGAGGAATGGCCCAACCCACCCACATGCACATGTATATATATAAACGCCCACACACGCACATATACATTTAATCCTACACATACATATACATACACAGACATAGCCATACATGCTGTCTTTATCCATTCTCGTCGCCACCCTGCCACACACGAAATAGCACCCCCCCCCCCCCCCCCTCTTCAGCGAGACAGCGCCAGGAACAGACAAAAAGGCCACATTCATTCACACTCAGTCTGTAGCTGTCATGTGTAATGCACCGAAGCCACAGCTCCCTTTTCACATCCAGGCCCCACAAAACTTTCCATAGTTTACCCCAAACGCTTCACATACCCTGGTTCAATCCACTGACAGAACGTCCACCCCCGATATACCACATCGTTCCAATTCACTCTATTCCTTGCACGCCTTTCACCCTCCTGTATGTTCAGGCCCCAATCACTCAAAATCTTTTTCACTCCATCCTTCCATCTCCAATTTGGTCTCCCGCTTCTCCTTCTTCCTTCCACCTCTGATACATATATCCCCTTTGTCAATCTTTCCTCACTCATTCTTTCCATGTGTCCAAACCATTTCAACACACCCTCTTCTGCTCTCTCAACCACACTTGTTTTTATTACCACGCATCTCTCTTCCCCTTTCATTATTTACTCCATCAAACCACCTCACACCACATATTGACTTCAAACATTTCATTTCTAACACATCCACCCTCCTCCGCACAACCCTATCTATAGCCCATGCCTCGCAACCATATAACATTGTTGGAACCACTATTCCTTCAAACATATCCATTTTTGCACTCCGAGATAACGTACTCGCCTTCCACATATTCTTCAACGCTCCCGGAACCTTCGCCCCCTACCCTACCCTGTGACTCACTTTTGCTTCCATGGTTCCATCCGCTGCTAAGTCCACTCCCAGATATCTAAAACACTTTACTTCCTCCATTTTTTCTCCATCCTTACTTCCTAATTAACTTCTCCCTCAAATCTACTGAACCTAATAACCTTGCTCTCATTCACATTTATTCTCAACTTCCTTCTTTCACACACTTTACCAAATTCAGTCACCAACTTCTGCAGTTTCTCACCCGAATCAGCCACCAGCGCTGTATCATCAGCGAACAACTGACTCACTTCCCAAGCCTTCTCATCCAGAACAGACTGCATACTTGCCCCTCTCTCCAAAACTCTTGCATTCACCTCCCTAACCACCCCATCCATAAACAAATTAAACAACCATGGAGACATCACGCACCCCTGCCGCAAAACGGCATTCACTGGGAACCAATTACTTTCCTCTCTTCCTACTCGTACACATGCCTTACATCCTCTGTAAGAACTTTTCACAGCTTCCAGGAACTTGCCTCACACTCCATGTACTCTTAAAACCTTCCACAAAGCATCTCCATCATCTATATCATATGCACATCCAGATCCATAAGTGCTACATACAAATCCATCAGTTTTCATAAGTATTTCTCACATACAATATATATATATATATATATATTTTCTTTTTTCTTTCAAACTATTCGCCATTTCCCGCATTAGCGAGGTAGCGTTAAGAACAGAGGACTGGGCCTTTGAGGGAATACCCTCACCTGGCCCAATTCTCTGTTCCTTCTTTTGGAAAATTAAAAAAAAAAAAAACCGAGAGGGGAGGATTTCCAGCCCCCCGCTCCCTCCCCTTTTAGTCGCCTTCTACGACACGCAGGGAATACGTGGGAAGTACTCTTAATCCCCTATCCCCAGGGATCATATATATATATAGCATTAATGAGCTGACCTTTGTTGGGGTATTCAGTTGCTCGTGCCGTCTCAGCTAACAAAAGGAAAAGTCGTGTGTCCGAGAGTACGTTGAATATCTCATATGTAATATTGCTCACTCTGTATGTCCAGAGATCTAAACTAACTCATTATCTACTAGTGAATGATTTGACATTGCCCGGGTATGCATGTTTCACGACTGCATCATGCTTTGTTTTGGGGATTAAGAGAGCGGTCAGCTTAGCCACTTGGGTGACCACAATTAATGTCACATTCGTGTTGGAAAGATAACAGCTCAGGGTTGAACTTTAGAACGGCTGACAATGGCGAGCAAGGACTGGACCTGACACACACACACACACACACACACACACACACACACACACACACACACACACACACACACACACACACACACACACACACTGCCCTTTCCTCTCTCCTCGTCTGGCTAAGCGGTCCGAATTAAATTCAACCCAAACAGTTTCACCTGACGGTGGTAATGACATCATCCCAATTACCCGCCACTCCCACTGGGACTAAACTTTGGAAACTGAGAACTCGGAAAAAAAAAAGAGACTTCAAACGATCTGACAAGACTCCTGTTTTCCTACGTCTGGCAACCAGGAATCTTTGTCGGTAAGATAACTGGATCCTTACAGGCAACGGAGACAGCAAGGTGATGCCACAAGACCACTGATGCTCCAAACATTTCTCACGAGTCTGTCTCTTATCGAACTTCATTTTCTTCCCCCAAGATTACATTGGAGGCTCCACTCACGGCCAGGCCTTAACAAATATAAAAAGGTTAATGAAAGGGAAAAAGATGAGAGAATGGAAAATATGTTCTAATTTTGGAGGAAGTTAAAAAGAAAGTGTCAGGATATAGTTACTTGAGACTTAAGAGAGTCGAGATTCCAGTGCTTCGAGATGCAGGGAAAGAAACAGTTATCAAAATGGCCCACCCTTGAGTGGCCAATGGCCACACAGTAATCATGTGACGCAGCAGCTTGCCGAGTATTGCATGGTTTGCCTAGTGCTTTGGGCACACAAGCAGCCAGCTCTCGGGAGCAAAAAGCAAGTCATACCTACAGAAGAGGGAAAGTGAACCAACATTGCACATCTTCGTGTGCTCAAAGAGGATGGGTCATGGCGACCTGTTGTTACGTTCTAAGCCTCAGTGCATTTGCTACCCTAGACTGGCTCTCCTGATTTACAATGGTGTTTAAGGGCTCACAAAAAGCTTTTCTGTGGCAATGATTTGGTACAAAGTTTGTGGCAAACCTCACCGCCATCACTCGCTAGGGAAATCAAAGCGCTTCCAGCATTCTAAGTCATTCTTAGTGTTCAAGAATGATTTCTAGGTTCCAGAGTTCCCTCATCACCTTCAGTACACTGTGGGGTTCTGAGTTCACTCATCACCTTCAGTACACTGTGGGGTTCTGAGTTCACTCATCACCTTCAGTACACTGTGGGGTTCTGAGTTCACTCATCACCTTCAGTACACTGTGGGGTTCTGAGTTCACTCATCACCTTCAGTACACTGTGGGGTTCTGAGTTCACTCATCACCTTCAGTACACTGTGGGGTTCTGAGTTCACTCATCACCTTCAGTACACTGTGGGGTTCTGAGTTCACTCATCACCTTCAATACACTGTGGGTTCCAGAGTTCCCACATCACCTTCAGTACACTGTGGGGTTCTGAGTTCACTCATCACCTTCAATACACTGTGGGTTCCAGAGTTCCCACATCACCTTCAGTGCACTGTGGGGTCCTGAGTTCACTCATCACCTTCAGTACACTGTGGGGTTCTGAGTTCACTCATCACCTTCAGTACACTGTGGGGTACTGAGTTCCCACATCACCTTCAGTGCACTGTGGGGTTCTGAGTTCACTCATCACCTTCAGTACACTGTGGGGTCCTGAGTTCACTCATCACCTTCAGTACACTGTGGGGTTCTGAGTTCACTCATCACCTTCAGTACACTGTGGGGTCCTGAGTTCACTCGTCACCTTCAGTACACTGTGGGGTTCTGAGTTCACTCATCACCTTCAGTACACTGTGGGGTACTGAGTTCACTCATCACCTTCAGTACACTGTGGGGTTCTGAGTTCACTCATCACCTTCAGTACACTGTGGGGTTCTGAGTTCACTCATCACCTTCAGTACACTGTGGAGTCCTGAGTTCACTCATCACCTTCAGTACACTGTGGGGTACTGAGTTCCCTCATCACTTTCAATTCACTGGTGAATTATATTTTTGGTGAATTAACTAGAACTCTCTATTCTGGCTTTGCAGACTTTGATAAATGGTTTCAAGCATCATACCTGATCATTTTGAAAGACTCCGCAAAACTTTTACTGGATAAGAAGTTTCGTGCTTGAACGATCAATCAAAGGTAATGGGACATACAGTAAACCAATATGAAATTCCCGCGCATTTTGAAAAGATTTAAACAATTTGATTTTACTCAGTTCCAAATGATCAAGGTAAACACAAGAAGTTCTCGAACCGGCACATGTTTTTCTCAGCAGAGCTGACTCATGCAACTACTGCTCTGTGTAGCAGATCAGAGATTAGCAGAACAAAGCAGAAAGATGTGTGTGTGTGTGTGTGTGTGTGTGTGTGTGTGTGTGTGTGTGTGTGTGTGTGTGTGTTTGTCGTCCATGATGGGCAGGGGAGGTCACTAGCCAGTGTACAGACAGGTCACGTAACGAATCCTCCCCAAGAGAGAGAGAGAGAGAGAGAGAGAGAGAGAGAGAGAGTGAGTGAGTGAGTGGATCTACCAGAGCCGTCTTCACCAGACGGTAGGAATGAATATTTGCTGATATTCGTAGGTTATTCGTCTGGCGAGTGGAGTAGTTCCTATACCAGTAAGATATTGGGACATCCGGTGCACTTCCCTTCCATGCCCATCATGATCAGTTCGTGAGAAGACGCCAGGAAAATATTTTATGGCATAAGAAGATTGATATGATTGGAATCGTGAGGATACTTCAGAAAGTAAATCCAAAACCTTATAACATATAGGCAGGGAAAAAAGAAAAAAATATGTCGATTTACTGTTTCTGTTGAGACCATAAGACTTTCATGATGATTGTTTCAGTTTGAAACCAGATGTCCTGAGGTAAAGTCAGGGACGCCTTAGTCTTTAGAACGATCCAACACGAAGTAAGAAAGACGAGAATGATAGTTGTAGGTTCAGTGGTGACGCTGTTTAGCCATCATAAACAGGTTTTGCTATACTATATCAGCGAGAAATGCGAAGCGCACGGAGACGTACAAGATGTAGAACACAAATGGATATTAATTACTCAGCTGATGGAGAGGGGAAACTCTCACTTCATGAATGTCTTTGTGGTACCTGCTTTTAATGCTGTGTTAGTCTGGGTATTAAGAGAACTCGATGAATGAAAAAAGTTGATGAAGGAGAACGGGAAGAGAACAAAGACTTATTGGCCATATCGCCTACGTAGATATACGCCAGGCCTGAGGAAGAGACAGTGTTGCCCCTCGTGGTTTCTTCCCCAGACTAGTGTTTTTTTATGTGTTGAATATATTCATATTCTTCTTGTAAAGAGAGAGGGAATCGTCCTTCCTTATCCGTCTACAACAGTGCCATACCAAGACACAAAGTGACACTTGGACGAATAGTGAGAAGACAAATCCCTAGTGAAGTTCTCACTCGTGAATGAGAAAGTACCAGGCTGTTTACCTACTAGTACCTAAGTACCAGGCTGCCTACCTACTTGTACCTAAGTACTGGGCTGTCTACCTACTAGTACCTAAGTCCCAGGCTGTTTATCTACTAGTACCTAAGTACCAGGCTATCTACCTACTAGTACCTAAGTACCAGACTGTCTACCTACTAGTACCCAAGTACCAGGCTGTCTACCTACTAGTACCTAAGTACCAGGCTGTCTACCTACTAGTACCTAAGTACCAGACTGTCTACCTACTAGTACCCAAGTACCAGGCTGTCTACCGACTAGTACCTAAGTACCAGGCTGTCTACCTACTAGTACCTACGACATGTTTTTATTAAGATGGCAAGGTTAGCGCTCAGCGCTCACTGCACGTCTTGTTTGAAGAACCTAATATTACCCTCTGCTGCCACCTGCGTTACATGTTCATTTGTTCTGGGTTCATCTGGGATTGTTTTCATCCATTTGTCAGGCTTTCTTTTAAATATTTCTGTAGTTGTTCCATGCGTGTCTCCTCTTCCTCTTGAGAGAATAATGAACAGACATTGTAGCTTCCTGGTTGGGCTCTGACATGAGTATCTTTGTCTGATTTATTTTCTGTATCTTCCATGATATTGTTCAAGATTTGATGACTCTGTACCTTCCCTGTAGAGAGGCTTACGTGTTCCATTTGCTTTCCTTTCAGTCATCAATCTATTGCCATGTGTTTACATGTTCCGTACCATATATATATATATATATATATATATATATATATATATATATATATATATATATATATATATATATATATCTGTTTGTCCCTTTCTTGACCATTCGACGCAACAGTTTTCTCCTTACGTATACGTTAAACATTATCAACAAAAGTTTTAATGTCTCTTGTAGTGAAAGTTTTCATATTTACCCCACTCATTACTTAGCTCGCTTATATTATCAACCCAATAAGTTCTCTCAGTTCTAGTTTCTTATTTATGATAACACCCAAATTTTTTAGATTTCTTTCTCTGTTATACCCTCATACCGCGTCACCAGTACGTGTTTCATGACTCGTTTGCGTAAATTTCGTTAAATCGCGTCAGGCTCACTTTTGGCCCATTTGTGTCTAGGTTGATTTGCATCTGCATCAGATTAGCTTATGATACAGTCGTTTTCCTCACTCGGGTGTTCTCAGCACACCTCCATTACTCTGGTTTCCTTTACTTGTGTGTCGATGTCTGACATGAACCCCGTTCCTTGTGGTACCTACCCCGGGGACTGACATCAACAGACAACGTTCCGTTTGCCACCGTTTTGATCTCTGTTAGAATTGTTCAAGGCATCTTCCTGTCCTAACATCAACGGTATGTTTAACTACTCTGTTTATTCATATTCCGTGGTTTACTGTGTCAAAAATGCCTTTGCAAAAATCGAGGACTGCATTGTTCATTCCCATTACCTGCATTAAACTTTCATTTACGTCACTGTTATGAGCTAATAACTGGGGTTGCGTATTTTATTCATGGTACAAAACCATTTTGGCCTTCGTCTTTGCAGTTGTTCTTGGGTAGATGTTCTTATATGTGTCCTTTTATCATTTCCAGAGACTTGTATTACGTGCGACGTCAAGTTAACTGGTCAGTGTGGTGTGCCGGTGTTGTGTGTGATGCTCATTCATGCATTGTTGGTACGTTATTCAGACTCTGCCTCAGCGATAACCTCATCTGTTTCGCTGCCACTGTTCTTTCTGTCACCTTGAAGAAGACGGATTGCTCCTCCATCTGGATCCAGAGCTGAAAATTTCCCTCTGAGCTGATCAGTCTCTGTGATTATATCCTCCTCCAGTATCTCAATATACAAGAGAGCGTGTACATCGTGTTGATTAAACAGTTCATCAGTTAAATCCTCGTTGCATTTTGAGCTAAGAATCGATTAGTGTTGCACATCAACATCCTGCGTATCTCCCAGGGATCATTATTATCATACCAACCAACCACTTTGAAACGTCCACTCAGGATCCGATCTCTTGTATTTCGCTTTGTTCATGTACGTGAAGAGTAACATGGGTTCCTTGTTTTGTATAACTTTGTTCACTCGTTCTCATATCCTCTTCTGTAGGTCTTCGTAATCATTTCCGCATCTTCGTTCTGTAATTTTCTCTTTAATCTTCATTTTCGCTTCTCTTGTTTCTGTTTTTCTTTCTTTCCATTATTCTTCTGTTATTTCACTCTTTTTTGGTTCTTCGTTCCCTCCGTCTTACGCAATCCATCTTTTTGTTTAGCACGAGTCCACGTATTACAATCATTTGTCTTATTTCCGCTTGAAAGACGTTCGTGTTTGATCTCAGGTTATTGTCCTTTCATGTCTCGCTCTGCTTTGTGTTTGAAATCCTGACGGTGATCACCCTCCAGCCTGAGTTGTCACGGTGAGGATTAATGTCCCTCACTCTGTTGTTGTTTCGCGGTTGCTGTGTCCTGTTCATGTTCATTAATATCCCACACTGTATGATGTATCGATGTCCATGATATTTTGATCTGATACAGGCTGTGTTATTCACTTCTGTATCTGAAGACAGTGTCATGTCATTTGTTAGGATAAGATCTATTGTACTGTTCGCTTCTTTTAGGTCTGTGCGTTACTTATACAAGCTGGGATAATACGCAAAGATTTTCCATCCTTTTGAAACTGTTCTTTTTAATCTGGAGATCCATTATTCTTTTTCTTCCTTGTATTTGTATTGACAATCATGATTTCCACTTCTTTCCTTGGCAGTCAGTCACATGAAACTCACTCGTCCAAATAATTAGTGGATCCCTTTAATGTTCCTCCAGCTTTCCTTGGTATTTATTTAAAGGCATCTAGCTTTTTTGTGGTGTATGTGTGTGTGTGTGTGTGTGTGTGTGTGCGCGCGCGCGACCCCTGGCCATATAATTAATCACCAGCACTATTTCGCCCCCTCTCCGCCCCGCGCGCCGTAACGCTGGTTCATTAACTCACTGACTGTGTTATTGACGATCTATTGGCCACATCAGAGTTTACGACCTCCCACTCGTACGTAACCCCGACTCCCTCTGGTTAAGACCCGGACGGACGTTTTTGTAGACGTTCCGGCTTCTTGTATATCCGCTTCCAGTGAGCTGAGCGGCCTGGAACGACGGGAGGGAGGCTGGTGGTGGCCAGGCGCGCCTCACGGTTTGCTAGCCTCTGACGCAATCATTCGTCGGTAGTCTGGAGAGGAGACGTGGTCAGATGGTGCGCCAACCAGAGTCGCCCGGCTTACTGAGGGCGTCAGGGGCTGTGTCTCTTAGGAATATACTCAGATGCTGAATGAAGAATATATATATATATATATATATATATATATATATATATATATATATATATATATATATATATATATATATATATATATATATATACAAATGATCAGTCGCAGATGACACGGTCGAGAATGAAGGAAGAGACTGCATATTGTCACTAGGTTATCCCAGCATCACCGTCAGGCACAGAGGCTCCTCGTCCACTACCACGTCAGGAGGAAACGATCCAACACCTGCAGAAGCAAAAGCTGGAAGTCCTGGTGATGATACTCGGATGAGAACAGCACAGAAGAACATAGAAGAGGGAACAAACAACGGTACTGGGAGGAACAAACAACGGTACTGGGAGGAACAAACAACGGTACTGGGAGGAACAAACAACGGTACTGTGAGGAACAAACAACGGTACTGTGAGGAACAAACAACGGTACTGGGAGGAACAAACAACCGTACTGTGAGGAACAAACAACCGTACTGGGAGGAACATGATATGAAAATCATGGACTAAAATCAAAATGAAGAGAAAAACCCGCAGACTCGTAGCAACGGAAAAGACGGACGACACGAGAACGATCGAGAACAGCTAGAACAGGAGGGGAAGGTGATGAACACACCCCACAGCTCTCAACTAGAACACGGGGATCAGCACCAGTAGGAAAGGAAGAAAACAGCAACTGCAATGGCAATTACAAGTTCTGTGAAAATGTAGATGTGTTAACACCAGCAGTGATACATAACCCGTAGACATAAGCAGTAATCCAGGTTATGTCAACACCAGTTGTAATGGATAATGGTGACATCAGCAGTGAGACCAGTGACAACAGAAGCGATATATATATATATATATATATATATATATATATATATATATATATATATATATATATACAGAGAATTGGGCCAGGTGAGGGTATTCCCTCAGTGGCCCAGTCCTCTGTTCTTAATGCTACCTCGCTAGCGCGGGAAATGGCGAATAGTTTAAAAGAAAAGAAAATATATATACATATATATATATATATATATATATATATATATATATATATATATATATATATATATATATATATATATAAATATATATATATATATATATATATTTCTTTTCTTTCATGCTATTCGCCATTTCCCGCGTTAGCGAGGTAGCGTTAAGAACAGAGGACTGGGCCTTTGAGGGAATATCCTCACCTGGCCCCCTTCTCTGTTCATTCGTTTGGAAAATTAAAAAAGAAAAAAAGAACGAGAGGGGAGGATTTCCACCCCCCCCTTTGGTCGCCTTCTACGACACAGGGAATACGTGGGAAGTTTTCTTTCTCCCCATCCCAAGGGATATATATATATATATATATATATATATATATATATATATATATATATATATATATATATATATATATATTCCTACGAGTCCACATTGGGAAATGAAACACGATAAGTTCCCAGGTGCAGTTTCGTGTAATAATCACATCATCAGGGGAGATACAAGAAAGAAATGTAAGTCAGCAATAATGCAAATCCTGGAGATAGTGGTAACACTAGTTTTGCTGCAGACACCAGTAGCAGCAGTAATGCTTCAGATACCGGTAACACCAGCTGCACAGTAGATCCCGGTAACACCATCTGTACATCAGGTACCGGTAACACCAGCTGTATATCAGGTACCGGTAACACAAGCTGCACAGTAGATACCGATAACACCAGCTGAACATCAGGTACCGGTAACACAAGCTGTATCGCAGGTACCGGTAACACCAGCTGTACATCAGGTACCGGTAACACCAGCTGTACATCAGGTACCGGTAACACCAGCTGTACATCAGGTACCGGTAACACCATCTGTACATCAGGTACCGGTAACACCAGCTGTATATCAGGTACCGGTAACACAAGCTGCACAGTAGATACCGATAACACCAGCTGAACATCAGGTACCGGTAACACAAGCTGTATCGCAGGTACCGGTAACACCAGCTGTACATCAGGTACCGGTAACACCAGCTGTACATCAGGTACCGGTAACACAAGCTGTATCGCAGGTACCGGTAACACCATCTGTACATCAGGTACCGGTAACACCAGCTGTATATCAGGTACCGGTAACACAAGCTGCACAGTAGATACCGATAACACCAGCTGAACATCAGGTACCGGTAACACAAGCTGTATCGCAGGTACCGGTAACACAAGCTGTACAACAGGTACCGGTAACACCAGCTGTACATCAGGTACCGGTAACACCATCTGTACATCAGGTACCGGTAACATCAGCTGTACATCAGGTACCGGTAACACCAGCTGTACATCAGGTACCGGTAACACCAGCTATACATCAGGTACCGGTAACACCAGCTGTACATCAGGTACCGGTAACACCAGCTGTACATCAGGTACCGGTAACACCAGTTGTACATCAGGTACCGGTAACACCAGCTGTATTATCGATACACTCCACCAGTCGAAGTTCACTCTGCCGCTGGTGAAGGGCGGGGGGGGACTTTCTATACAGCCACACCTGCCATGAGGAACCTTCCAGCTCCACGAGATGACACAAGGACTCCCTGACCACTGCATTACGAAGTCAGCAGTTTTCGCTCGGGACGAGGGATGTTTGGGAGAGGAAAAAAAAGAAGAAAGAATAAAAAGTTTTCGACTTTCGATAAAAAAAAAAGTTATAAGTTGTCACGAACTTTACCAGGCGGCCTTTTCTTCCCTCCTTGGCCAAATAGTCATCCTAGAATTATTACTCTATTGATCTGCTGCAAGCCAGCCACCACCCTGCCTTCCCCTTGTCAGTGGCCCGAGGGGCGGAGGGACGTGGGTTATCTACCGGATCGACGGTCATCGAGTAGCTCTTGAAAGTGCCTGGCTGAGGCAGCAAGAGAGCGCTACACCACATCGTGAGGTAAAGTGTTCTCTCTGGAGATGCTCAGGCGGAGGTCGGCTGTCTGGTGGCCCACGACGGAGCCCCAAGCGATGTTGTAAGTTAGATACTGGTGGATTCCGGGGCTGATGTGTCTTTTTCGGTGTATCACACCTCACTCTTGTGTCCCCGACCTGTGTATCACACCTCACTCTCTGTCCCCGACCTGTGTATCACACCTCACCCTGTGTCCCCGACCTGTATATCACACCTCTCTGTGTCCCCGACCTGTGTATCACACCTCACTCTGTGTCCCCGACCTGTATATCATACCTCACTCTGACTCCCCGACCTGTATATCACACCTCTCTGTGTCCCCGACCTGTGTATCACACCTCACTCTGTGTCCCCGACCTGTATATCACACCTCTCTGTGTCCCCGACCTGTGTATCACACCTCACTCTGTGTCCCCGACCTGCAGCAGCCTAGGTGTATACCACTGCAGTTCATCGGGCCTTCCTCTTATTCCCACTCTCATCTCTCTCTCTCTCTCTCTCTCTCTCTCTCTCTCTCTCTCTCTCTCTCTCTCTCTCTCTCTCACGATGGTAACGAGCTGGAATCTACAGATCACGTTATGGAGAACTCACCTGATGGCGTTGTGGAGACGAACCTTACTAGAGGAATATGATCTCCTCACCTAGTGTCTCTCTCCAGTGGAATAGCATACTATGTGCCCGTCTGGACATGATGGGTGAGGGAAAGAGAAGAGAAGGTAGGACATTGACCCTCATGATACAAGGCAGTCTTAGGATATGGAGAGAATGCCGGAAGATGGCCCGTTGCAATAATGATAATGGGAAGAGTAACTACAGGAAGGTGTAGTACAACAGTGCTGTTGAAAATATGTCATTCTCTGCACAATTTTACATGATCCACGACCAGTGTACAGTGACACCAGTGAAGCGACAGTCAGGATGGTTCTTCAGGCAGCAAATCATACGGTCTTCCCAGATGGTAGAGTTCTGATCATGGAGGCTTTCAACTATAAAAGAAATACTGGGGGAACTATGATAGCCTGGGGGAACTGTGATAGCCTGGGGGAACTGTGATAGCCTGGGGGAACTGTGATAGCCTGGGGGAACTGTGATAGCATGGGGGAACTGTGATAGCCTGGGGGAACTGTGATAGCCTGGGGGAACTGTGATAGCCTGGAGAACTGTGATAGCCTGGGGTAACTGTGATAGCCTGGGGGAACTGTGATAGCCTGGGGGAACTGTGATAGACTGGGGGAACTGTGATAGCCTGGGGAACTGTGATAGCCTGGGGGAACTGTGATAGCCTGGGGGAACTGTGATAGCCTGGGGGAACTGTGATAGCCTGGGGAACTGTGATAACCTGGGGGAACTGTGATAGCCTGGGGGAACTGTGATAGCCTGGGGGAACTGTGATAGCCTGGGGGAACTGTGATAGCCTGGGGGGGCTGTGATAGACTGGGGGAACTGTGATAGACTGGGGGAACTGTGATAGCCTGGGGGAACTGTGATAGCCTGGGGGGCTGTGATAGACTGGGGGAACTGTGATAGACTGGGGGAACTGTGATAGACTGGGGGAACTGTGATAGACTGGGGGAACTGTGATAGCCTGGGGGAACTGTGATAGCATGGGGGAACTGTGATAGCCTGGGGAAACTGTGATAACCTGGGGGAACTGTGATAGCCTGGGGGAACTGTGATAGCCTGGGGGAACTGTGATAGCATGGGTGGACTGTGATAGACTGGGGGAACTGTGATAGACTGGGGGAACTGTGATAGACTGGGGGAACTGTGATAACCTGGGGGAACTGTGATAGCCTGGGGGAACTGTGATAGCATGGGTGGACTGTGATAGACTGGGGGAACTGTGATAGACTGGGGGAACTGTGATAGACTGGGGGAACTGTGATAGACTGGGGGAACTGTGATAGCCTGGGGGAACTGTGATAGCCTGGGGGAACTGTGATAGCCTGGGGGGACTGTGATAGACTGGGGGAACTGTGATAGACTGGGGGAACTGTGATAGCATGGGGGAACTGTGATAGCATGGGGGACTTGTGATTCTCAGTAAGACAAGGAGTCTGTTATACAGAAGGATTCCCTACACCAGCACGTCACTGAGCACACAGGAATGATGGGGGCTGATGCACCATCACTGCTGTATCTTATCTTTACACATAGTGGAGTGGAGTTTGAGAATATCATGGACAGTACACCAGTTGCAAGATGTGATCATGTAATGCTCCACTTTGATTGTGTGGTAAACGAGAACGTTAAAGAACCAGAGACGGAGACTCGACTCAAAGAGGTAGTATAATCCTGGATACTGAATAGTGTGAAGCCGTTTCTATGGTAACGTAAACTGGGAGATGGAATTCTGGAGCCAGACACCAAAACGTAAATGTGGAAAGTTCTGTGAAATTTACAGTGAAGGAGTTGGGACACTGGGATCTCTAGACTCTAAAACAGGAGGAATGATGAGGGAGAAGGAGGAGTGGTTCACTAAAAGGTCCCAAAATGCATAGGAACTTGTGATTTGCTGCAACGACGATATAGGAGACGCTCCAACCAATCAACATTTAAGTGAATGAGAAACGAGTATTGAAGGAGGAACAGAGAAACTTCGAAAAAGCATTTTTGGACAAGGCTGGCGATAATCTGTTCCATTTCCATATATTCATCAGGAGCAGATTGTCAGTTAAAGAGCAGCTAATCAGGCTTAGGGACCCACTGGGAAGAATTATGGAGGATGATGTAGATATGCGAGGAACTATATGTGTTGTCACAGTGGAAGACACTGTCGTCCCAGCACCAGTGAGATGCAGTGAGAAAGAAGTCTTGCAAAACACTGAAATGTCTAGACAGATATAAAGAGAATAGCAAAGAATCTAGACCGAAATAAAACTCACAGTTCTGATGAATATATGAATGTGTCCCTGTGTGCTTGAGATGTGTGCACATACACGTGACAACTGGCTTGAAAAGTTGGTCGATATGTCTCCTGTGTAAGGTAACGTGCCGAGGGAGTGGAAAAGAGCAAACGTTCCGTACGTATTAGGAAAGGAAACAGGGAGGACGCGCTGAGCTACAAACCAGTCTCCCTGACGAGTATAGACCGTAAAGTACTGGAGAAAATAATCAGAAAGTAATGTCTGACTTCTTTCACATAAGAGTGGTAGACAACATTGTTCCTGGGAAAGTAGGGTCATGTGTATCGAATCTCCCAGATTTGTGCGGGAGAGTGAGCTCTGTCGTAGACGAAAGAGAGAGCTGGGTCAATTGTTTGTGTCTGGACTTCTAGAAAGCATTTGACGCTGCGCCACATTAGGAGGCAGGAATAGTGAATTGACTACATAGATGGTTTGAAAATTATCTTAATGGAAGGGAACGAAGGACGCATGTCAGGGAAGCCTTCTCGAAATGGACTGAAGTTACCAGTGGCTTTTGCTAAGAGAATTTCATTAACTAACAGAATAAACTTGACAAACCACAAGAGGCCTTGAATTTCTCCATCGCGGAAGAAACCAAAGTGAGGGGTGCCCCCATCACAGCCTTTAAGTCTTTAAACCGGACAGATGATGTGGACAGTGAACAGTCCCTCGAAAGATATGGGGAATGAGCAACCAGAGAATATAACATGAATCTAAACAAGAGACAATGAAAAATAAAGAAGTACAGAAGTACTTTTATAATATAAAAGTTTTGGATGAATGAAATAGACTGAGTCAGTAGATATCAGTTGCCGATAGGATATGTAAATTTGAGAAGTGTGATAGTAGAGAAAGTTCAAGAGATGACGCCCCACGAGTGGAAAAGTTCGTCCCGTACGGTAAAATTAGCGAAGTACTTAATTAGAATGGCATGTGTGTGTGTGTGGTTACTCTTTGTATGTTACGGGGAGAGAGTCTTTCACTCATGTTGTCCCGTCTCTTAAACTTTCCTTTTCTCTTGTGTTTACACACACACACACACACACACACACACACTGTTATTTCTCATTAATTTTAATCATTAGTTAGTTGAACTTGTGAGTAGTGTTTGCGGATGAGGTTAAACTTACAAGAAGATAAATAAGATGTATTCGAGATTGCTACAACCTACAGAGGAACGTAGACAAGCCCCACCCGTGGCAGAAGACATGGCTAATGAAATTCATCCCAAAGTTATGGAGGTGGGACACAGTGGAGCGAGACAAGACTTGGGATATGAACTCAGAGGAAACGTAGGTCGGGAAGGTACACGTGGCAGCCATGGAGGTGTCATAAGAAGACCACAAAGGTGAACGTACTGAAGGGGAGCAAGTTTGGTCAGTATGAAAGTATCCGACAGGAATAAGGATTAAGGGATGCTCAGGTAAAGTATGAATGTATACCTTTGCTCTACACAAGTTAGAACTTACATCACTAGTGTAGTGTGCAGCTACGAGTTACCAGAGTGTCCAGTGACCGATGGCATTACCGTATCTAAAGTGAGGTGGTTGATGAAGACTGTTGACCTCGAGCTGGCCACACTAGGAGACAGAAGGACCTGCGACAAATCTTCGAACTGGGGAAGAACCCTTCAGCTCGGAGCCATAACAACTGAAGGCAGTTTAGAAAACCCTTCATCACGAAGAAAGAGTTGGAGTAAACATTTCTAAAACACACACGACAAAAAAACGAGAGGGGAGAAGACAAGGCCCAGGAGTGTACAACTCCGCATCCAGAAGGACAAAGAGCTGATTAAAAACAGGTGAGTGAGCACACACCAGAGTTAAGATACCATGGTTGAACCAGCCACACCAGAGGTCGACCATAGCTTCATTCCCTTCGTCGTAAGTTAAAAGAGAAGACACGGAAAAAAATTTCGCCCCGCTCGGAAATCGAACCAGCTTTTTTTTCCCCCGTTTTAGAAGCGAGCTGGCTGCCACTATACCACGTGACCCCGCTGCTGTGGCGCAACCCAGAGCTCACCTGAGGTCCACCTGGAGCCTATATGGAAGTCATATGGATCCTAGGAGCCTACCTGGAACGCCTGGAGTCACCTGGAGCTCAGCTGGAGCCCCTCCTGGGACCTAACTGGAACCCACGAGGAGACGATGGTCAGGTTTATTATAAAACCCCACACCTTGATCGATGACGTGGTGCCTCGTGAGGCCCTCTGATCTACCAAACTGTTAGCATCTGTTGACCATAATTTTTGCTTATCCACCTCAACCCGGCCCCTCAGGGTATACGGACTTTAAGGAAACTTATCAAAGGACTGGTTCCAGTAACTATTTTCTCTCCTCTACAGAAAATATTGAGCATTTTCTTTTTACTACTTGAAAAAAATGGGGACTTCTTTCTTATAGATAGGTTTATAGTTATCTAGAATAGATGCCAGTCTTGTATTTCAGTGACCTTGACATGCCTATGTCTCGTGCATGCCTGGAAAACTGAAGCTAAAGAATCGAAAGAAAATGTGGAATATGATGTGAAAGTTGTAAAGCTTAAGGTACGGGCGTGTTAGTGGTAGTGAGGACGTCTGCTGGAGGGAAGTTTATTGTGGTCATCAGCTGGTGAGGGTCTTGTGTGTCTGGCGGAGGGATGGATGAGGTGGTCATCAGCTGGTGAGGTTCCTGCGTGTCTAGCGGAGGGATGGATGAGGTGGTCATCAGCTGGTGAGGGCCCTGAGTGTCTAACCGATGGATGGATGAGGTGGTCATCAGCTGGTGAGGGTCCTGGATGTCTGCTGGAGGGATGGATGAGGTGGTCATCAGCTGGTGAGGGTCCTGGATGTCTGCTGGAGGGATGGATGAGGTGGTCATCAGCTGGTGAGGGCCCTGAGTGTCTAACCGATGGATGGATGAGGTGGTCATCAGCTGGTGAGGGTCCTGGGTGTCTGCTGGAGGGATGGATGAGGTGGTCATCAGCTGGTGAGGGTCCTGGATGTCCGGTAGAGGGACGGATGAGGTGGTCATCAGCTGGTGAGAGTCCTGAGTGTCTGGCGGAGGGATGGATGAGGTGGTCATTAGCTGGTGAGGGTCCTGGATGTCTGGTGCAGGAATGGATGAGGTGGTCATCAGCTGGTGAGGGTCTTGTGTGTCTGGCGGAGGAATGTATGAGGTGGTCATCAGCTTGTGAGGGTCCTGAGTGTCTGGCGGAGGGATGGATGAGGTGGTCATCAGCTGGTGAGGGTCCTGGATGTCCGGTAGAGGGACGGATGAGGTGGTCATCAGCTGGTGAGGGTCCTGGATGTCTGGTAGAGGGATGGATGAGATGGTCATCAGCTGGTGAGGGTCCTGGATGTCTGGTAAAGGGATGGATGAGGTGGCGGTCATCAGTTGAGCAGGACTCCAAATAACCAACATCGACTAATATTTTGGAACGAGTAACAGCCGTTCAACAAGAGCGACGACGAAACAAATATAGTCATGGAGGACGTAAGAGAAAGTGTGTTAGCACTGGTGCAGTTGCGGCCTAGTGCCAGAGTCAGACCACGGGAGGTGACTCTCATGACAACGAAAAGAGATAAGAGGGAAACAATCTGCATGACTAGTATGGGACGTGAGGAGATATGGGACCCAGACTGTAAAATGATTATCTGCACGTACACTGACACAGGATTGGATGATTGTATAAACAGTAGATCACACACACTCACACACACAAACATTCAAACAAACAAAGAAACAAACAGGGATCACAAAAACAAAAGCAGTGAACACAAAGAAATCTGCAAGTCTATATAGACACAAACAGAGATACTGGTCCTCTAGTAAAAGCAAATACACGCACATAGATATACATACAGACACTCTCACACAAATACACAGTGACGGAGCTTCCCAATACTGTCAAAATTTATGAAAAGCAAACCCTTGACCACGATGGACAACATCACCTCATATATATATATATATATATATATATATATATATATATATATATATATATATATATATATATATATAAGACAAGGGAGCAAAAGGGAACTTCAGTGAATGGGGCTAATGGGGAGGTGATAACAAGTAGTGGTGATGTGAGAAGGAGATGGAGTGAGTATTTTGAAGGTTTGTTGAATGTGTTTGATGATAGAGTGGCAGATATAGGGCGTTTTGGTCGAGGTGTTCTGCAAAGTGAGAGGGTTAGGGAAAATGATTTGGTGAACAGAGGAGAGGTAGTAAAAGCTTTGCGGAAGATGAAAGCCGGCAAGGCAGCGGGTTTGGATGGTATTGCAGTGGAATTTATTAAAAAAGGGAGTGACTGTATTGTTGACTGGTTTGTAAGGTTATTTAATGTATGTATGATTCATGGTGAGGTGCTTGAGGATTGGCGGAATGCTTGCATAGTGCCATTGTACAAAGGCTAAGGGGATAAGAGTGAGTGCTCAAATACAGAGGTATAAGTTTGTTAAGTATTCCTGGTAAATTATATGGGAGGGTATTGATTGAGAGGGTGAAGGCATGTACAGAGCATCAGATTGGGGAAGAGCAGTGTGGTTTCAGAAGTGGTAGAGGATGTGTGGATCAGGTGTTTGCTTTGAAGAATGTATGTGAGAAATACTTAGAAAAGCAAATGGATTTGTATATAGCATTTATGGATCTGGAGAAGGTATATGATAGAGTTGATAGAGATGTTCAGTGGAAGGTATTAAAAATATATGGTGTGGGAGGCAAGTTGTTAGAAGCAGTGAAAAGTTTTTATCGAGGATATAAGGCATGTGTACGTGTAGGAAGAGAGGAAAGTGATTGGCTTTCAGTGAATGTAGGTTTGCGGCAGGGGTGTGTGATGTCTCCATGGTTGTTTAATTTGTTTATGGATGGGGTTGTTAGGGAGGTGAATGCAAGAGTTTTGGAAAGAGGGGCAAGTATGCAGTCTGTTGTAGATGAGAGAGCTTGGGAAGTGAGTCAGTTGTTGTTCGCTGATGATACAGCGCTGGTGGCTGATTCATGTGAGAAACTGCAGAAGCTGGTGACTGAGTTTGGTAAGGTGTGTGAAAGAAGAAAGTTAAGAGTAAATGTGAATAAGAGCAAGGTTATTAGGTACAGTAGGGTTGAGGGTCAAGTGAATTGGCAGGTAAGTTTGAATGGAGAAAAACTGAAGGAAGTGAAGTGTTTTAGATATCTGGGAGTGGATTTGGCAGCGGATGGAACCATGGAAGCGGAAGTGAATCATGGGATGGGGGAGGGGGCGAAAATTCTGGGAGCCTTGAAAAATGTGTGGAAGTCGAGAACATCATAACGGAAAGCAAAAATGGGTATGTTTGAAGGAATAGTAGTTCCAACAATGTTGTATGGTTGCGAGGCGTGGGCTATGGATAGAGCTGTGCGCAGGAGGGTGGATGTGCTGGAAATGAGATGTGTGAGTACAATATGTGGTGTGAGGTGGTTTGATCAAGTAATGTAAGGATAAGAGAGATGTGTGGTGATAACAAGAGTGTGGTTGAGAGAGCAGAAGAGGGTGTTTTGAAATGGTTTGGTCACATGGATAGAATGAGTGAGGAAAGATTGACCAAGATGATATATGTGTCAGAGGTGGAGGGAATGAGGAGAAGTGGGAAACCAAATTGGAGGTGGAAAGATGGAGTGAAAAAGATTTTGAGTGATCGGGGCCTGAACATGCAGGAGAGTGAAAGGCGTGCAAGGAATAGAGTGAATTGGAACGATGTGGTATACCGGGGTCCACGTGCTGTCAATGGATTGAACCAGGGCATGTGAAGCGTCTGGGGTAAACCATGGAAAGTTGTGTGGGGCCTGGATGTGGAAAGGGAGCTGTGGTTTCGGTGCATTATTACATGACAGCTAGAGACTGAGTGTGAACGAATATATATATATATATATATATATATATATATATATATATATATATATATATATATATATATATATATATATATATATGTATATATATATATAAACAAGAGTATGGATGAGAGCTGAAATGGGTGTGCTGAGCTAGTTTAAACCAGGGCATGAGGAGAGAATGAGCGAGAAGAGATTGACAGAGAGGGCATGTGTTGGAGGAGGTAGTGTGTATTGTAGGAGATGGAGGGGACTGAATAACAGATGAAATGATCGTGTGGAGAAGGTTTTAAGTGCTTGGAGCCTGATACATGCAGGAACGCTGTAAGGTGTGCATGGGATACGATGAATTGGAGTGATGTGGTATACAGGGAGCCTCGTGTAGTCAGTGGACTGAGCCTAGGCATATGAAGTGGTCAGTGGATGAGATAGAGAGCTGGGGTTTCGTTGCATTACCCATGACAGCTAAAAAGTGGATATGATTGAATGAGGATGGCTATTTCATCGTCTATTCTTTGTGCTACGAACAAGTATATATATATATATATATATATATATATATATATATATATATATATATATATATATATATATATATATATATATATATGTGGAACTTCTCACTCCAAAGAAATCTATATTTCCGCTCTACTGGAGGTCGCGCAACCATGGTCTGCGGGAACCTTGGCATTTACAGTGTATATATAAAAATGAGGATGTGTGGAGGAGGGTAGATGTGTTGGCAAGTAAATGACTGCGGACAATATGTGGTGTGACGCTGTATGATCGAGTAAGTAATGAATAGGGAAGAGAGATGTGTGGTAATAAGGAGAGTGTGGTCGAGAAAGCAGAGGAGGGTTTCTAAAATAGTTTTGGACAGTGCTTCGTATTTACTGGGTATCTGTTGGCTTGGAGAAGGATTGTAAGATATATTCCATTATGATTCGAAGTATAGCAGCGTTGCATTATGTTATATTTGAATTTTGAAACAAAAAGTTTTTCGGGTTCAAAAATACCCTGCAATTTTCCTTATTTTTCTGAGCTCAGTAGATTTCCTTGAAAATCTTAGTATAAAGAATACCTTTAATGCTGACTACGAATTTGGTGTTGGAATATTGTTTGGCGATCTTTGTGACGTATACTTAAGTCGTTAAATGATTGCAATTCTAAAGATATTTTCTGATAATTTACTTGGCATTTAATGGGTATCTGTCGGCCAGGGTAAGTCCCATGAGATGATTTCCATGATTATTTCAAGTTCAGAAGTGTTTGATTCAGCCATAGTTCAATTTTCAGTGATTCTTGTCGTGTATTGGTGTGCCAGCTTTCCTTATTAAGCAATGACACAACACAAGATGGTTAAGCCACAGGGTAGAACTGAAGGGGTGAAGGGCCATCCATTGACGGATGCGCCAGACAACCATTAATGGATGCGCCAGACAATGCTATATTACTTTCGTCTGCTGTCTGTGTATATTGAAAGTTTTCTTGTCCTTCTTTAGTAAAAGATTAGATGTCGACAGAAGATACACGTTTAACTTGAAGTGTACGACAGTACCACCCATCAGTGATTACTGATAGAGAATGGAACACGGAAACGATGGAACGCATAAACGATGGAACACAGAACCGATGGAATACAGAGCCGATGGAACACAGAAACGATGGAACGCATAAACGATGGAACACAGAAACGATGGAACACAGAAACGATGGAACACAGAAACGATGGAACACAAACGATGGAACGCAGAAAGGATGGAATACATAAACGAGCGATGGAACGCAGAAAGGATGGAACACCGAACCGATGGAACACAGGAACGATGGAACACATAAACGATGGAACACAGAGCCGATGGAACACAGAAACGATGGAACGCATAAACGATGGAACACAGAAACGATGGAACACAGAAACGATGGAACACAGAAACGATGGAACACAGAAATGATAATGAGACTATGAATGAAACGAGAGGTACGATCATCATCCTCCGTTACGAGGACGTAAGCAACGATGAGACCAGGATGTGCAGATATACTGAAGCGAAGTGGATTAGATGCTACGGAATGGCCGACCAATTCCATTTTCAGGAGGTGCGCGTTGATGGATGATACAGCCACACCAACCATGTACGCGTATATGGTGTATAGGAAATACAACTAGTAATCAAGAGCACCAACCATACCGAGACATGGTTCCATGGAACCCATAGTTACGATACTCTTCCGTTTACTGTACAAGTTAACATCACGGGGGATGGTCGAACTCCATCACTACAGATGGAGGGAGGGAATGCAGCCCTCATGTCTCCCAGTTTTAAGGATCTGAAACCCATCATTATCCATCATGCCCATATTCCGGTATCTTCACTATTCTCCTCACACTCTGCGTCTTCTTCTCACCTCTGATCCCTCGCGTTGTAGCCACACAGTCTCGCCCTCAGTTGGTTCTGTGACCACATTCTTGTGGTTGTATCTTCCTTAACCTCATCTCCTCCAGCTGCCTCATCTAACTGTCAATATTGGCACCTTGGTGGCGCTGACTTGTTCGACCTCTGACGTGGTTACATTACTGCCTCTCCCCCCCATGATGCTTCTGTCTGTGCTGAGGCTATGGTTGAGGTTCCTTGATGCTGGAGTAAACCGTTTTTCTCCTCTTCCTGTAAGACTACACTTTTTTCCGTTCCTCAACAGTACCTATTCTGAGGCCATTCGGGAAAGGGACTTGGCATGATGGATGTGGAGGAAATGTCCATCATCAGACTTGATTCGGCATTCATCTAAGCTCAGAGTCATTGCGGGTGTTTCCCGCGAGGTGAAGTGTCCTTTTATCCCAAGGAAGTGCAACTACATCTTTTCATCCACGGATCGTTTTCCTTTTCCCTTTCCTGTTCTGGTGGTACGATAACTGTTCCCTTTTCTCTTCTGGTGGTACAGGAAGACGGTACAATAACTGTTCCCTTTTCTCTTCTGGTGGTACAGGAAGACGGTACAATAACTGTTCCCTTTTCTCTTCTGGTGGTACAGGAAGACGGTACAATAACTGTTCCCTTTTCTCTTCTGGTGGTACAGGAAGACGGTACAATAACTGTTCCCTTTTCTCTTCTGGTGGTACAGGAAGACGGTACAATAACTGTTTCCTTTTCTCTTCTGGTGGTACAGTAAGATGGTACAATAACTGTCTCTTCCACTGATGGTGCAACTTCTTTTGGTACTCTTTTCTATGCTCCACCATGCATGACTCTAACTTCCCCTCACTCCCTGGTACCCCTGTCTGTAATTTATTTTCGTACAGTCCAAAAAGCACCTCACTTGCTGGTCTTAAGAAAGGCGGTGGGACAGGATGGAATCCATCCTTGTGTTTTGAAGGAGTGCGCTTCTGAAGTTTCGCCTGTGCTTTCTCGTCTGTTCGGCTTGTGTGTGAAAACCAAAACTTCTGGTTCTTGAAGGTGTTCATTGGTACAGCCAGTCCCAAGGAAGGGTGACTGTTTAAACCCTCTCAACTGTCGTCCTGTTGCTTCGACTTTCATTATTTCAAAAGATTTTGACTTCCTCCTCAACTCCCCTTACCTTGAGTAGAGCTCTAAGGCTTCTCTTTGATCATCAGTTTGGCTCTCGCTAGGCAAGATCCTCTGGTGATATCATTTCTTATCTTATTCATGTTTGGTCATCATCTCTGAGAGACTCTGGCAAATCCTACGTTGTAGCACATAACATATCAAAAGCTTTCGACGCAGTAAAGTGTCTGGATCCCCCTCCTCATGCTCGCTTCTCTTAGCTTTCCTCGTTCATATCTAGCTTCCTCTCTGGCCGATCTATCTCTGTAATTATTAATGGATCAGCTTTCCACCTTTTCCTATCAACAGCGGCGTCCCCAAGGTTTCTGTCGTGTCTCCTACACTCTTCGTCCTTCCCATCAGCGAATGCCTTCCTGCAACAGATAACTAAATACTGTCTTATGGTGACGACTCAACGCTGCATCCCTCCACGTCCTTCACATCCATTAGTAAGATTAAAAGCATTAAAGATAATTAAATTCCATCCTTTCTCGCTCGATCTGCATCTCATCCTGACACAATTCCCTCTATAAATTCAAACTCGAGCTGGATATCCCAGTGGATTAGGCACAACTTGGCTAAGTTTGATGTCTCTTGAACTTAACTTTTACCCATCCGTCTCCTCTCTCTCTCTCTCTCTCTCTCTCTCTCTCTCTCTCTCTCTCTCTCTCTCTCTCTCTCTCTCTCTCTCTCTCTCTCTCTCCAGCCCTTCATCACTTTCCCATCTCTTTTGATGGATCTATTTTCACCACTCAAAACAAGTCATCCTTAGTGTCACTCTTAACTATTTTGGACATACGATAGTACGCAAAAAGCAAGTCTGGGCTTTAGGAAACTAAGACTCCTCTCAAGATGCCGTAAATCCTTCTCTTTCTGAGAACTCGATCATAGAAAGGATTCACTTCACCCCCCCCCCCCCCTCCAACACACACACACACACACACACACACACAAACAAGCGAATGATTCATCCCAGTTACTTCTGCGGAGGCTCTTGCTCTATATACACACTAACAGAGTCAAGTCCAAAAGTATCCGACTTGTAAACTCTTTTTGGTCTAACCTCGCTACTTAACCCGCTTGTCCTAAGCCACAGTGTTGACCCACTTTTGTTACTTTATTTCCTGCTCGTGTAAGCTGCTGCGTTACATCATTACTGTACGTCCGGTGGCAACTCAAGGATGGATCGTTGTGGTATCTGTTTCTTCGCTTCCACCGCGAAGTTTTGGAACATTTTAACTCAGTCCTGTGTCTCCACGAACTGCCGCTTTTTGAAATGCCATTTTTTCAACTTCCTCTGAAACGTTTAGAATATTTTCCTCTCTTATCATTCCTTCCTCTTTTTAACCCTTTTCATATTTTACTGAAGGCCAGGCCTCGATCTGGAGCCTCCATCATGGGGAAAAAATATCTAACTCTCTGTTGGGTGGACGAGGGTGCAGGAAGCCGCCTACACTGGGAGAAGGATTCGCCAGCCTCTGCCACCCAGCCTGGTGCAGGGGAGACTTTATTTTTTCCCCCCAGTATTAAAGGCTTGTGAATTGTGGCGACCTTGTTCATCCTGTGAGCGGTAGCGCCAAAGAATCACGGAGTTCACCAAGGGTCTTTATCTGACCTCTTTCTGACAGATGATCATGACGTCAAATGTTACTAAGTCGCTTCCTTACAGACGTACAGACTTCTGTATAGTTATTATATGGACTGAATACAAGAAATAGGCACAGTTTTAGAATTGCATGTATATTATTGTTAACAGTATGGTGTTATGCCATTTTTTTTGCAGGGTTTTGTCTGGACTTATCCCGAAAAGGTTGTGTAATTTTTCACAACCGAAGACATAATGTTACAGTATGCGTCCATATCTCTGATGACAACCCTTACAGGTCACGTGATTAACATCTCCAGATAGTTACTGGGTCAACTACTACCTATCGCTTAGCCATAGTCGAGCAGTGACAACCTCGTGGTGTCTGCTAATCGTGTTACTTTCACCATACACATATACCTTTATCCATTTTGTGACCATCATGGCACGGGCAAAATATGCTCCACCGAAGGCCATCTCGAATGAAGGGAAACTTGAAGGATAGTAATGAAGACTCTGCAGGCGTTGGTAGACCTAACTGTTAAAGGAAGACGAAGTTACATAACGAAGGCATGACGAAAGGTGGAAGAAAATCCCTCAGGTGAGGTGTTCGAGGGAAGAAAGAGGCATCATTACGGCCACTCCCCCGAGAGGCCCATCTGCCCCACACAGGAGCACAGCCAAACGTGTTACGGGTCCTAACCTTGTGGTTGGTGACGTACGGGCACACCTGATGACAACTGTGGCCAGATTAACACGTGTGGGATGTGCTTCTGGTATATTTCATGGTGATGGGAAATAGATGTACGACTCTGCCATTCGCTTCATACAGCATAGATCTGTAAGGTCGTACTTAACCACAGTGGTCTGTAAGGTCGTTCCTAATCACAATGGTCTGTAAGGTCGTACTTAACCACAGTGGTCTGTAAGGTCGTTTCTAACCACAGTGGTCTGTAAGGTCGTACTTAACCACAGTGGTTTGTAAGGTCGTACTTAACCACAGTGGTCTGTAAGGTCGTTTCTAACCACAGTGGTCTGTAAGGTCGTTCCTAATCACAATGGTCTGTAAGGTCGTACTTAACCACAGTGGTCTGTAAAGTCGTTTCTAACCACAGTGGTCTGTAAGGTCGTACTTAACCATAGTGGTCTGTAAGGTCGTTCCTAACCACAGTGGTCTGTAAGGTCGTACTTAACCATAGTGGTTTGTAAGGTCGTACTTAACCACAGTGGTCTGTAAGGTCGTTTCTAACCACAGTGGTCTGTAAGGTCGTTCCTAATCACAATGGTCTGTAAGGTCGTACTTAACCACAGTGGTCTGTAAAGTCGTTTCTAACCACAGTGGTCTGTAAGGTCGTACTTAACCATAGTGGTCTGTAAGGTCGTTCCTAACCACAGTGGTCTGTAAGGTCGTACTTAACCATAGTGGTCTGTAAGGTCGTTCCTAACCACAGTGGTCTGTAAGATCGTACTTGACCACAGTGGTCTATAAGGTCGTACTTAACCACAGTGGTCTGTAAGGTCGCGCCTAACCACAGTGGTGTGCAAGGTCACTCTTAACCACAGTGGTCTGTAAGGTTGCTCCTAACCACAGTGGTCTCCCAGAGACCACCACCCAACCACCACTGGCTGGCTGTCTGGTAGTACCAGAGAGAAAGAAAACGAGGATAGAGAATGGGCCTCAACCCTATTCCCTCTTTACGACCCTCCTTAGTGCAGTGGTTTAGAGTTGTGACCTGTTCATTTAACAGGCTCGGGTTCGAATCTCGGACTGCGCAGCCGCCTCATAGCCAGCCCAGCTGTTCCTCCGCCAGCTTGAGGCTGGTCGGTGAGTGATTGCCTGGCTCAGGCTGGAATATGTTTACGTGTGTTCGAATAGGGTTATAGGACAAGGTACACACACACTCACACACACACACACACACACACACACACACACACACACACACACATACATATAGATAGATAGGTAGATAGATAGATAGATAGATAGATAGATGTGTGGTAATAAAAAGAGTGTGGTTGAGAGAGCAGAAGAGGGTGTTTTGAAATGGTTTAGTCACATGGAGAGAATGAGTGAGGAAAGATTGACAAAGAGGATATATGTGTCAGAAGTGGAGGGAACGAGGAGAAGTGGGAGACCAAATTGGAGGTGGAAAGATGGAGTGAAAAAGATGTTGAGTGATCGGGGCCTGAACATGCTGGAGGGTGAAAGGCGTGCAAGGAATAGAATGAATTGGAACGATGTGGTATATCGGGGTCGGCGTGCTGTCAATGGATTGAAGCAGGGCATGTGAAGCGTCTGGGGTAAACCATGAAAAGTTTTGTGGGGCCTGGATGTGGGAAGAGAGCTGTGGTTTCGGTGCATTATGCATGACAGCTAGAGACTGAGTGTGAACGAATGTGGCCTTTGTTGTCTTTTCCTAGCGCTACCTCGCGCGCAAGCGGGGGGAGGGGGTTGTTATTTCATGTGTGGCGGGGTGGCGACGGGAATGAATAAGGGCAGACAGTATGAATTATGTACATATGTAATATGTATATGTCTGTGTGTGTATATATATATGTATACGTTGAGATGTATTGGTATGTATATGTGCGTGTGTGGACGTGTATCTATATACATGTGTATGTGGGTGGGTTGGGCCATTCTTTCGTCTGTTTCCTTGCGCTACCTCGCTAACGCGGGAGACAGCGACAAAGTAAGTATAATATATATATATATATATATATATATATATATATATATATATATATATATATATATATATATATCCCTGGGGATAGGGGAGAAAGAATACTTCCCACGTATTCCCTGCGTGTCGTAGAAGGCGACTAAAAGGGAAGGGAGCGGGGGGCTGGAAATCCTCCCCTCTCGGCTTTTTTTTTTTTTTTTTTTTCCAAAAGAAGGAACAGAGAAGAGGGCCAGGTGAGGATATTCCCTCAAAGGCCCAGTCCTCTGTTCTTAACGCTACCTCGCTATCGCGGGAAATGGCGAATAGTATAAAAAAAAAAAATATATATATATATATATATATATATATATATATATATATATATATATATATATATATATAGTGGTTCCAACAATGTTGTATGGTTGCGAGGCGTGGGCTATGGATAGAGTTGTGTGCAGGAGGATGGATGTGCTGGAAATGAGATGTTTGAGGACAATGTGTGGTGTGAGGTGGTTTGATCGAGTGAGTAACGTAAGGGTAAGAGAGATGTGTGGAAAAAAAAAAAGAGCGTGGTTGAGAGAGCAGAAGAGGGTGTTTTGAAGTGGTTTGGGCACATGGAGAGGATGAGTGAGGAAAGATTGACCAAGAGGATATATGTGTCGGAGGTGGAGGGAACAAGGAGAAGAGGGAGACCAAATTGGAGGTGGAAAGATGGAGTGAAAAAGATTTTGTGTGATCGGGGCCTGAACATGCAGGAGGGTGAAAGGAGGGCAAGGAATAGAGTGAATTGGAGCGATGTGGTATACCGGGGTTGACGTGCTGTCAGTGGATTGAATCAAGGCATGTGAAGCGTCTGGGGTAAACCATGGAAAGCTGTGTAGGTATGTATATTTGCGTGTGTGGACGTATGTATATACATGTGTATGGGGGGGGGGGTTGGGCCATTTCTTTCGTCTGTTTCCTTGCGCTACCTCGCAAACGCGGGAGACAGCGACAAAGTATAAAAAAAAAAAAAAATATATATATATATATATATATATATATATATATATATATATATATATATATATATATATATATATATATATATATATAGTGTTGAGCGACGGGGCAACACGAGCATAAAACTTCCTCCTGGTAACTTGAAAATAGTTTTCACAGATGAGTCACAGAGCCAGCTGGCTCATCTCTAGTAGCAAAGACAGTTTAGGGACTCAACTGGATCTGCTCTGGCAACACAGGAAGGCCAGGGAGCCAGCTGTTCTCTCTCTCTCTCTCTCTCTCTCTCTCTCTCTCTCTCTCTCTCTCTCTCTCTCTCTCTCTCTCTCTCTCTCTCTCTCTCATGCCAATATTCGTGCACAGAACAACATGTTGGCAGGTGACGGATAGTTAAGGTAGTACGTACCAAAGTATTCAGACTCCGCTGTCCACCTAAAACGAATATTACTTTAGAATTATCCAACATTATCTGCTGCTGCTGCTAACGTATTGTGCGCTTAAAGACTGGCATGAGAGAGAGAGAGAGAGAGAGAGAGAGAGAGAGAGAGAGAGAGAGAGAGAGAGAGAGAGAGAGAGAGAGACAGACAGGGGTGACTCAGCAGGAAGGCTGTCTCCCTTGGGAAATCTCTGACATGTATAATAAGCGACGCAGATCGCGAATTAATCTTGAATTATGAAATAGAAAAAAAAAGACCTTGATTACGAAGTCGCATGTGCCAGCGCTCTCTTGGTGGCCGCCACAGTAAAGTTTGTCCCCGCGGGACCCGCCAGACTCACTCAGTATACTCCAGCTCAAACAAAACTTCACGTACCACCGGCCCGTCAACTTTTCAGAGTTAATTTAATGATAGTTTGGGGAAACATTCTCTTCCAGACACTTGTATGCAGTATTGTTTACGTGGAGAGATGGTCTTCCGTAAGATAGGTTTAAGTCTGCTTGGGATTATTTAGTTATGGTAATGTTGCTTCTTGGTTACATATAAACATGGCTCTTAGATGTACTGACAGCACGCACACAGGAGGCTTGAGCTGCAACACACAGCCTCAGTAGAGACAGGTTAGGTTGGGTTAGTTGAAGGATGGGTTATGGGTTAGGTCGGGCTGGCTGAGGAAGAGGTGAGGTTGGGCTGGCTGAGGAAGAGGTGAGGTTGGGCTGGCTGAGGAAGAGGTGAGGTTAGGCTGGCTGAGGAAGAGGTGAGGTTAGGCTGGCTGAGGAAGAGGTGAGGTTGGGCTGGCTGAGGAAAAGGTGAGGTTGGGCTGGCTGAGGAAGAGGTGAGGTTAGGCTGGCTGAGGAAGAGGTGAGGTTAGGCTGGCTGAGGAAGAGGTGAGGTTAGGCTGGCTGAGGAATATGAGTTTTTACAATAACTGTAACGACGTGTGTGGAGGCGTCTGCCTCATCCTCTCCAAAAGAGTTAATCTCCCGCCTGCCACTCCTCGTCCTCAGAGGCGCTCTGTTCCAACTGGCTTTTATCTGAGGCAAGGTTTTATCTCGGCTCTGTTCTTAACATTTCCACTGAGGACGCCGCACCGCCGCACCTTGCCCACCCACCAGACCTTTGCCTTCGTCAGGCCCTCAGGATGCACCACCGCTCCTTACCCAGGGCCTTGGTCGGGCCCTGAGGACGCACCGCCGCATCTTGGCCAGACCTTACCCTTCGTCAGTCCCTGAGGAGGAGGCACCACTGCCGCACTGTGATGAACCTGTGTGGCGGGTGTTCTGGGTCTTCGCGTCCGTGTTATGTTGCCTACTTTATATGGGTTGGACCCGCACGACCAACTCTCCTTCGGCGGAGAGACATAATATTGACACTGGCAACACCGTCACGAGTCTGGATCTATCAGAGGTCTGGTGCAGCCGTTCATACACGACCTGGCTGTCCATCCGGGGATGCAGAGGGCATCAGAGTATGAGGCAGGAGGGTACGACCCTGAGCCATGGTGAGGGCATGACTGTATGAGGAAAGGATGTATGACCCCAATCTCTCATACATTTTCAAAGCGTCCCATACATAACCTTGGAGTATTTCAGAGATGCGTTGCGAGGGGTATGAAGAGAAAATGATGCATTGTCGTGGATGTGAGGGAGACATCGATTCATTGTGAGGGAGACAATGGTGCATTTCGAGGGGTGTAAGACAACGATGCATTGTGAAGGAGACAATGGTGCATTGTGAGGGGTGTGAGGGCGACATCGATGCATTGTGAGGGGTGTAAGGGAGACAACGGTGCATTCTGAGAGGTGTGACGTAGACAACGATGCATTGTGAGATGTGAGGGGATGAGTGGTGCATTGTGAAGGGTATTAGGAAGATAATTATGCTTTGTGAGGTATGTGAGGGAGACAGTGATGAACTTTAGGGATGTGCTAGAAAATAATTAATTTTAGGGGAATCACATCAACAGTAGCTTATTATGAAGGGATTTAAGGAGTCAGTGGTACACTGTGAGTGCTACGAGGAAGACAGCTGTAAATGATGAGGGAGACGGTTATTCATTGTTAGAGGTGCGACGGAGAAGGTGATTCAATGTGAGGGATACTGTGGTGCATTCTGATAGGTTCAGGAGAGATAACGAGGCATTGTGAGGGATATGAGGGAGACAGTGGTGTATAATGAGTGGTATGAAGGGGGGAAACTAATGCAATTTGAGGGATGTGAGATAAACAATGGTGCTTCGTAATGGGTGTAAGGGAGGCAGTGGTACTTTGTGAGGCGTGTGAGGGAGACAAAAAGGAATTTCAGTAATGTGGTGGTGAGGATGTTGTGGCTGCAGGAGTGGCTGTGTTGCTGATTGTGGTAGTAGTGGTGAGGATGGTGTTAATAGTTATGGTGTTGGTGATGATAGTAGCTGTGTTGATGATGATGGTATTGGAGGTGTTTGTGGCTATTTGGTGTTGACATTGGTGAAGGGAATGGTAGTTTTGGTGGTGACACTGGTGAAGGGACTGGTACTTTTGGTTGTGACAGTATTATAGGGAATGGTAGTTTTGGTGCTGACAGCAGAATTGTAGTATGAGTATGAAATCCTGAGTACGAGTATAGAGGTCCGAGTTAAAAAGGTCATGTGTACAAATACTTCATTTTCAAATTCTCTGGGTACGAGTACATGGTTTTCCCTATATCCTGAGTACGAGTACAAAGGTGTACTCGAGGGCTAGCACGAGATATCGAGGACAGCTACATGGTCTCTTCATCTTACGTGGTCACACTTTAAGGAAGCAGCTGTTGCATACGACACAACTCTAAGGTTGACCCAAATTAAAGGTGTTCTTCCAAATGTGTTGTTTTAGATTCTAATCTCACACAGTAAAGTCACCAGTCTTATTCCACAAGACAAACAGTAACCATCATGGGACTGTTCATCCACTGCATTAGTCAAACTGAAGATGTACGACTCACTTCGTTAGTTTAGACAAACTCAAACAGGTCACTGTATGTCTGTAAGTCTTAAATCCATTTTAGAACCTGAAATTTGCAATTTACGCCCAAATTTCCTATATAACATCAGTACATCAAAAACGATGCGAAGAATGTGTTACACATCTTACTTACACCATTATGATAATGTGATGTAATGCTTTTACTGCCCTCTCAGCGCCCTAGAACATAACGAGTAGAAAAAGGGAAACATAAACTCAATGTTTCTTTTGGTATCATCAGAGACACATAAATACATTTTTTTCTGACTCGTTCGCAATTTTCCACGTTCTCGAAGATGCGCAAGGGACAGGCACAAAAAAGTCCTCATTTGCTGACACCCGCTCTATAGTTGTCGTATGCCATGGGCCGAAACCACAATTCCCTTTCCACAACCAAGCCCGGGTTCCCCTGATCATTTCACATGCTCTAGTTCAGAACTCTCTCTCTCTCTCTCTCTCTCTCTCTCTCTCTCTCTCTCTCTCTCTCTCTCTCTCTCTCTCTCTCTCTCTCTCTCTCTCACCCCCATGTATACACATTGAACAATTCAGTCATCTCCTTGCACGCCTCACACCCTCCTGCATGTTATGTCTCCGAGTCCTCAAAGCGACTTTCACTCCATCCTTCCACCACCTCCTTGGTGTCCGCCTTTTCCGTGTTCCATGCACTTTTGACGTGTAGACCTTCTTAGTCATCCTTTCCTCACGCCTCTCCATATTGTCCATACCATTTTAGCACACCTTATAAGCTCTGTCATACATAATCCTTTTACAACCACACCATCTCATCCTGTCATTCCATATTCGATTTACACTCCTCACACCACTTGTCCTCGAGCATTTCATTTCCAGCAGCTCATCCCTCCAACTTATATATTTATGTAGGGCCTGTACTTCCCATCCATACAACACCTTGGGGACTGCTGTATCACCAGACATACTCATCTTTGCCCTCACAGACAGTGACCTCTCTTTCCACATACTTTTTAGTGCGTCCAGGTCTTTAGCCCCCACCCCCCTTCCCCCACCCATCCACCCACCCACCCTATGGCTCATTTTTCGCTTCAATGAATCCATTCACTGCTACGTCCATTTCCAGATGTCTAAAACACCCCACTTCCTCCAGGCTCTCTCCATTCAGATAAACACTCCAATTACCTTTCTCCTTCCACTACTGCACTTAATAACCTTGCTTTTATTCACATTAACTCAAATTTCTTCTTTCACAGACTCTTGCAAACTCATACAATAACTTCTGAAGTTTCTCACTCGAATCTGCCACCCTTTCCATGTCATCGGCAAACAACACTGGACTCATCTCCCAGCCTCCCTTACCCTCGACAAACTACAGACCTAGGTACCCACCTTTCCAAGGCATTCAGGTCCCTCACCACACGATCCATAAACAAGTTGAACATCCACGGCGACACCACACACACACACACACACACACACACACACACACACACACACACACACACACACACCCTACTGCAGAATTTACCTTCATCCGGAACTCAAACATTTTTGTTCTCCCTGCTCTCACACGCGCAGCTTTCCTCCCACCTCCCTCGCTATATATTCGTCAAACCTCCCACAAAGCATGTCTGTCAGGTCTTGTCATACGCTTTCTCCAGATCCATACATGCCACCCACATATTCCTCTGTTTCTTTGAATATTTCTCACGCAGATTCCTCTATGTGAATATTTCATCCACACATCCTCTCCCACTCATGAAACCATGTCGTTCCTCCCCATTCTGGTGCTCAGTACATACCACTCTCCCATACAACTTTCCAGGTAAACTCAACAAACTTATAACTTTCTTACAGTAGCTCTATTCATGCATTCAGCCAATCTTCAAGTACCTCACCATGAGCAATACATACGCAGGAAATCGTTAGTAACAAATTAAGAGCATAATCAACTCCATTCTTGGGGAATCAACTGCAATGCCATCCATTCCAGCCACACTACATCTTAAGCAAGACTTTCACCAACTATTTCCTCCTCACCACTTGTCATGACTCTCTTACTCTACATACTTCCTCGACCCATACACCACATCCTATCATCGAACTTATTAGAGTCTTTCCTTAAAGTACTTTTCACTTCAGACAAGTCTACTTTTTCTACTACTGGAAGTAGTGCAACCATGGACTACAGGAGCCTTTAGAAAGGTCCAGGATACCACTAGGACTCTTATGAAAATTGGTCTTAAGATATATATATATATATATATATATATATATATATATATATATATATATATATATATATATATATATATATATATATATATTTTTTTTTTTTTTTTTTTTTATACTTTGTCGCTGTCTCCCGCGTTTGCGAGGTAGCGCAAGGAAACAGACGAAAGAAATGGCCCCCCCCCCCCCATACACATGTACATACACACGTCCACACACGCAAATATACATACCTACACAGCTTTCCATGGTTTACCCCAGACGCTTCACATGCCTTGATTCAATCCACTGACAGCACGTCAACCCCTGTATACCACATCGCTCCAATTCACTCTATTCCTTGCCCTCCTTTCACCCTCCTGCATGTTCAGGCCCCGATCACACAAAATCTTTTTCACTCCATCTTTCCACCTCCAATTTGGTCTCCCTCTTCTCCTCGTTCCCTCCACCTCCGACACATATATCCTCTTGGTCAATCTTTCCTCACTCATTCTCTCCATGTGCCCAAACCATTTCAAAACACCCTCTTCTGCTCTCTCAACCACGCTCTTTTTATTTCCACACATCTCTCTTACCCTTACGTTACTTACTCGATCAAACCACCTCACACCACACATTGTCCTCAAACATCTCATTTCCAGCACATCCATCCTCCTGCGCACAACTCTATCCATAGCCCACGCCTCGCAACCATACAACATTGTTGGAACCACTATTCCTTCAAACATACCCATTTTTGCTTTCCGAGATAATGTTCTCGACTTCCACACATTTTTCAAGGCTCCCAAAATTTTCGCCCCCTCCCCCACCCTATGATCCACTTCCGCTTCCATGGTTCCATCCGCTGACAGATCCACTCCCAGATATCTAAAACACTTCACTTCCTCCAGTTTTTCTCCATTCAAACTCACCTCCCAATTGACTTGACCCTCAACCCTACTGTACCTAATAACCTTGCTCTTATTCACATTCACTCTTAACTTTCTTCTTCCACACACTTTACCAAACTCTTTACCAAACTATATATATATATATATATATATATATATATATATATATATATATATATATATATATATATATATATGTGTGTGTGTGTGTGTGTGTGTGTGTGTGTGTGTGTGTGTGTGTTTGAACCACTATCCCATCAAACATACCCATTTTTGCTTTCCAAAATAACGTTCTCGATTTCCACATATTTTTCAACGCTCCCAGAACTTTCGCCCCCTTCCCCAACCCTGTGATTCACTTCCGCTTCTATGGTTCCATCCGCTGCCAAATCCACTCCCAGATATCTAAAACACTTCACTTCTTCCAGTTTTTCTCCATTCAAACTTACCTCCCAATTGACTTGTCCCTCAACCCTACTCTACCTAATAACCTTGCTCTTATTCACATTTACTCTCAACTTTCTTCTTTCACACACTTTACCAAACTCAGCCACCAGCTTCTGCAGTTTCTCACCCGAATCAGCCACCAGAGCTGTATCATTAGCGAACAACAACTGGCTCACTTCCCAAGCTCTCTCATCCACAACAGACTGCATTCTTGCCCCTCTTTCCAAAACTCTTGCATTCGCCTCCCTAACAACCCCATACATAAACAAATTAAACAACCATGGAGACATCACA